>NC_038243.2:22004323-22005270 GCF_000004515.6 Glycine max
TCCCGTAATATATCGAGCCGCTCGTAATTGAAAATGGAAGCTCCGAGAAAGTTAAAATCATAATAACTTTTTACTCGGATGTCCGATTGTGTCCCGTAGTATATCGTGAAGCTCGACATTGAAAACAAAAGCTTTGAGCAAATTCAAAAGACAAAAACTTTTTACTCCGATGTCCGATTGTGTCCCATAGTATATCGAGACTCTCGTAATTGAAAACAGAAGCTCGTAGCAAATTCAAATGACAATAACTTTTTACTCAGATGTCCGATTATGTCCCGTAGTATATCCATACCCTCGTAATTGAAAACAGAAGCTCGTAGCAAATTCAAACGACAACAACTTTTAACTCAGATGTCCGATTGAGTGCTCTAATATATCGAGACGCTCGAAATTGAAAACAGAAGCTCTGAGCAAATTCAAAGGACAATAACTTATATCTCGGATGTCCGATTAAGTCCCGTAATATATCGAGATGCTCGAAATTGAAAACGGCAGCTCGTAGCAAATACTAACGACCATTACATTTTACTCGGATGTCCGATTGTGACCCATAATATATTGAGACACTCGAAATTGAAAATATAAGCTCTTTGCAAACTCTAACGACAATAACTTTTTTCTCGGATGTACGATTGTGTCCCGTAGTATATCGTGAAGCTCGACATTGAAAACAGAAGCTTTGAGCAAATTCAAAAGACAAAAACTTTTTACTCCGATGTCCAATTGTGTCCCGTAGTATATCGAGACTCTCGTAATTGAAAACAGAAGCTCGTAGCAAATTCAAACGACAATAACTTTTTACTCAGATGTCCGATTATGTCCCGTAGTATATCCATACCCTCGTAATTGAAAACAGAAGCTCGTAGCAAAATCCAACGACAATAACTTTTTACTCGGATGTCCGAATGAATCCTGTAACGTATCGAGATGCTCGTATTTGAAAACGT
>NC_038243.2:22005576-22007011 GCF_000004515.6 Glycine max
ATATCGTGACGCTCGTAATTGAAACGGAAGCTCTTAGAAAATTCTAACAACAATAACATGTTATCGAATGTTCGATTGAGTCCCGTAATATATTGAGACACTCAAAATTGAAAACGGAAGCTCGTAGCAAATTCAAACGATAATAACTTTTAACTTGGATGTCCGATTGAGTCCCGTAATATATCGAGACACTCGAAATTGAAAATAGAAGCTCTGAGCAAATTCAAACGAAAATAACTTTTTACTCGGAAGTCCGATTGAGTCGCGTAATATACCGACACACTCCAAATTGAGAACAGAAGCTCTGAGGAAAATCCAACGACAATAACTTTTTACTCGGATGTCCAAGTGAATCCCATAATGTATCGAGATGCTCGTATATGAAAACAGAAGCTCTGAGCAAATTCTAGCGACAATAACTTTTTTCTCAGATGTCCGATTGTGTCGTGTAAAATATCGAGATGCTCGTGATTGAAAATGGATGCTCGTAGCAAATTCAAATGATAATAACCTTTTACCCGGATGTCCGATTAGGCCCCGTAGTATGTCTACACGCTCGAAATTCTGAACAGAAGCTCTGAGCAAATTCTAACGATAATAACTTTTTACTCAGATGTCCGATTGAGTCTCGTAATATATCGAGACACTCGAAATCGAAAACAAAAGCTCTGAACTAATTCAAACGACAATAACTTTTTACTCGGATGTCCGATTGAGTCCCGTAATATATCGAGACACTCAAAATTGAAAACGGAAGCTCATAGCAAATTCAAAAGATAATAACTTTTAACTTGGATGTCCGATTGAGTCCAGTAATATATCGAGACACTCAAAATTGAAAATAGAAGCTCTGAGCAAATTCAAACGAAAATAACTTTTTACTCGAAAGTCAAATTGAGTCGCGTAATATACCGACACACTCCAAATTGAGAACAGAAGCTCTGAGGAAAATCCAACGACAATAACTTTTTACTCGGATGTCCGAGTGAATCCCGTAATGTATCGAGATGCTCGTATATGAAAACAGAAGCTCTGAGCAAATTCTAACGATAATAACTTTTTACTCAGATGTCCAATTGAGTCTCGTAATATATCGAGACACTCGAAATCGAAAACAAAAGCTCTGAACTAATTCAAACGACAATAACTTTTTACTCGGATGTCCGAATGAGTCCCGTAATATATCGTGACGCTCGTAATTGAAAACGGAAGCTAACAGCAAATTCAAAATGACAATAACTTGTTCTCGCATGTCCGATTGAGTCCCGTAATATATCGAGACACTCAAAATTGAAAACGGAAGCTCGTAGCAAATTCCAAAGATAATAACTTTTAACTTGGATATCCGATTGAGTCCCGTAGAATATCGAGACACTCGAAATAGAAAAATAGAAAGCTCTGAGAAAAATTCAAACAAAAATAAACTTTTTACTCG
>NC_038243.2:22007200-22018334 GCF_000004515.6 Glycine max
GATTGTGTCGTGTAATATATCGAGATGCTCGTAATTGAAAACGGATGCTCGTAGCAAATTCAAATGATAATAACCTTTTACCGGATGTCCGATTGGGCCCCGTAGTATGTCTAGACGCTCGAAATTCAGAACATAAGCTCTGAGCAAAATTCTAACGACAATAACTTTTTACTGGTATGTCCGAATGAGTCCTGTAATATATCGTGACGCTCGTAATTGAAAACGGAAGCTAACAGCAAATTCAAAATGACAATAACTTTTTACAGGGATGTTTGATTGTGTCCCGTAGTATGTCGAGAAGCTCGAAATTGATAACAGAAGCTCTAAGCAAATTCAAACGACAATAACTTTTTACTTGGATGTCCGATTGTGTCCCGTAGTATGTCGAGATGCTCGAAATTTAGAACAGAAGCTCTGAGAAAAATCGAATGACAATAAATTTTGACTCGGATGTCCGAATGAATCCCGTAATATATCAAGACGCTCGTAATTGAAAACGGAAGCTCTGAGCAAATTCTCACGACAATAACTTTTTACTCGGATGTCCAATTAAGTCTCGTAATATATCGTGATGCTCGAAATCGAAAACAAAAGCTCTGAACAAATTCAAACGACAATAACTTTTTACTCGGATGTCCGATTGTGTGCTGTAGAATATTGAGACTCTCGAAATTGAAAACAGAAGCTCTAAGCAAATTCAAACGACAATAACTTTTTACTCGGATGTCCGATTGAGTCCCGTAATATACCGAGGCGCTCCAAATTGAGAACAGAGGCTCTGAGCAAAATCCAACGACAATAAATTTTTACTCGGATCTCCGAATGAATGTCGTAACGTATCGAGATGCTCGTATTTGAAAACGTAAGCTCTGAGCAAATTCTAGCGACGATAACTTGGATGTCCGATTGAGTCGTGTAATATAACGAGATGCTCGTAATTGAAAACGGATGCTCGTAGCAAATTCTATCGACAATAACTTTTTACTCGGATGTACGATTGAGTCTCGTAATATATCGAGACACTCGAAATCGAAAACAAAAGCTCTGAACTATTACAAACGACAATAACTTTTTACTCGGATGTCCGATTGAGTCCCGTAATATACCGAGACGCTCCTAATTGAGAACAGAGGCTCTGAAGAAAATCCAACGACAATAACTTTTTACTCGGATGTCCGAATGAATCCCGTAACGTATCGAGATGCTCATATTTGAAAACGTAAGCTCTGAGCAAATTCTAGCGACGATAACTTTTTTCTCGGATGTCCGATTGGGTCGTGTAATATAACGAGTTGCTCGTAATTGATAACGGATGCTCGCAGCAAATTCTAACGACAATAACTGTTTACTCGGATGTCCGATTGAGTCTCGTAATACATCGAGACAGTCGAAATCGAAAACAAAAGCTCTGAACTAATTCAAACGACAATAACTTTTTACTTGGATGTCTGAATGAATCCCGTAATATTTCGAGACGCTCGTAATTGAAAACGGAAGCTCTTAGCAAATTCTGACGACAATAACATGTTATCGGATGTTCGATTGAGTCCCGTAATATATCGAGACACTCAAAATTGAAAATGGAAGCTCGTAGCAAATTCAAAAGATAATAACTTTTAACTTGGATGTCTGATTGAGTCCCGTAATATATCGAGACACACGAAATTGAAAATAGAAGCTCTGACCAAATTCAAACGAAAATAACTTTTTACTCGGATGTCCGATTGAGTCGCGTAATATACCGACACACTCCAAATTGAGAACAGAAGCTCTGAGGAAAATCCAACGACAATAACTTTTTACTCGGATGTCCGAGTGAATCCCGTAATGTATCGAGATGCTCCTATATGAAAACGGAAGCTCTGAGCAAATTCTAGCGACAATAACTTTTTTCTCGGATGTCCGATTGTGTCGTGTAATATATCGAGATGCTCGTAATTGAAAACGGATGCTTGTAGCAAATTCAAATGATAATAACCTTTTACCCGGATGTCCGATTGGGCCCCGTAGTATGTCTAGACGCTCGAAATTCAGAACAGAAGCTCTGAGCAAATTCTAACGACAATAACTTTTTACTCGGATGTCCGAATGAGTCTCGGAATATATCGTGACGCTCGTAATTGAAAACGAAAGCTAACAGCAAATTCAAAATGACAATAACTTTTTACTAAGATATCTGATTGTGTCCCGTAGTATGTCGAGAAGCTGGAAATTGATAACAGAAGCTATGAGCAAATTCAAACGACAATAACTTTTTACTTGGATGTCCGATTGTGTCCCGTAGTATGTCGAGATGCTCGAAGTTTAGAACAGAAGCTCTGAGCAAAATCGAATGACAATAAATTTTGACTCGGATGTCCGAATGAATCCCGTAATATATCAAGACGCTCGTAATTGAAAACGGAAGCTCTGAGCAAATTCTAACGACAATAACTTTTTACTCGGATGTCCAATTAAGTCTCGTAATATATCGTGACGCTCGAAATCGAAAACAAAAGCTCTCAATAAATTCAAACGACAATAACTTTTTACTCGGATGTCCGATTGTGTCCTGTAGAATATCGAGACTCTCGAAATTGAAAACAGAAGCTCTAAGCAAATTCAAACGACAATAACTTTTTACTCGGATGTCCGATTGAGTCCCGTAATATACCGAGACGCTCCTAATTGAGAACAGAGGCTCTGAGCAAAATCCAACGACAATAACTTTTTACTCGGATCTCCGAATGAATGTCGTAACGTATCGAGATGCTCGTATTTGAAAACGTAAGCTCTGAGCAAATTCTAGCGACGATAACTTTTTTCTCGGATGTCCGATTGAGTCGTGTAAAGAATCAATTAAACTTGCAAAATTAGTTTCATCATCAAAGAAAACAATTTCAAATTTAGAAAATGAAATTTCGAAATTAAACAAAGTATTAGATCTTTTTAGAAATGAAGTCTCAATCTCTAAAACAAATGAAAAAGTTAATATCTCCACTATTAATGACAAGAAAATAACAGATTCTTGTAGTTGTTGTGATAAATATGTAAAAGAAATTAAAGAGTTGAAAAATTCACTTGCAAAATTTTCATATAGTAGAAATAATTTAGATGTTATATTAAGTAAACAAAGATATGTGTCTAATAAAAATGGACTAGGGTATAAATCTGAAAAACAACAAAAGGTTCATAAAAACTTTTCCACTTCCACACAAAAATGTAATTCTAATTCTATCACTTGTTTTTACTGTGGAAGAAGAGGACATGGCATATCAACTTGCTACTTCAAGAAAAATTACAGTAACATTAAAATGATATGGGTCCCAAAAGGATCCTCAGTTTATACTAACATGCAAGGACCCAATAAAATTTGGGTACCTAAGTCAAAAACTTGATTATGCAGGTTTCTTTGAGAAAGAAGTGGTACATAGATAGCGGATGCTCAAAACATATGACTGGAGATGCATCAAATTTTACACATATATCTCCAATGAAAAGCGGGCATGTAACATATGGTGACAACAACAAAGGTAGAATTCTTGGAGTGGGTAAAATAGGTACAAATTCTTCAAACTCCATTGAAAATGTTCTACTTGTTGAAGGCCTTAAGCACAGCCTGCTTAGTGTTAGTCAATTATGCGACAAAGGCTATCTAGTATCATTTGATTCTCAGAAATGTCTTATAGAACATAAGCATGACATTAATATAAAGCATGTAGGACATAGAGTCAATAATGTTTACATGATAGACTTAAGCATAAAACAAGAAAACAATCATTGCTTTCTTAGTAAAGATGATGATCCATGGTTATGGCATAAAAGAATTGCTCACATAAACATGGATCACTTAAATAAATTAATTTCAAAAGATTTAGTAGTTGGTTTGCCTAAATTGAAATTTGAAAAAGATAAACTATGTGATGCATGTCAAAAGGGCAAACAAACTAGAGTCTCATTCAAACCTAAAAATGTTGTTTCAACCACTCGACCATTACAGTTATTGCATATGGATCTATTTGGTCCATCTAGAACCATGAGTTTTGGAGGAAATTACTATGCTCTAGTTATAGTTGATGATTTCTCTAGATATACTTGGACACTATTTATTACACATAAAAGTGATTCATTCCAAGCATTTAGGAAACTTGCTAAAGTCATACAAAACAAGAAAAATCTCAAGATTGCATCCATTAGAAGTGATCATGGGGGTGAATTTGAAAATAAAGATTTTGAATTATTTTGTGATGAACATGGTATTGAACATAATTTTTCTGCACCAAGAACCCCTCAACAAAATGGAGTTGTTGAGAGGAAAAATAGGTCATTGGAAGAAATTGCAAGAACTTTATTAAATGATACTTCTCTTCCAAAGTATTTTTGGGCTGAAGCTGTCAATACTGCATGTTACATCATGAATAGGGCCTTGATAAGACCTATTTTAAAGAAAACCCCATATGAGTTATTTAATGGTAGAAAACCTAATATTTCTCATCTACATGTTTTTGGTTGCAAGTGCTTTGTACTTAATAATGGTAAAGATAATCTAGGAAAATTCGATGCAAAATCTGATGAAGGCATTTTTCTTGGATATTCATTACAAAGCAAAGCATATAGAATATATAATAAGAGAACTATGAATATAGAGGAATCCATTCATGTTACCTTTGATGAATCTAATGCTATATTGTCAAGAAAGAATATGCTAGATGACATTGCAGATTCTTTAGAACATATGAACATTCATGAACAAGATTCCAAAGGAAACAATGAAGATCCTCCAGAAGAAGTCAAATCCAATGATGCACTCCCAAGAGAATGGAAAACTCCAAGAGATCATCCCCTCGACAACATTATTGGTGATATCTCAAAAGGGGTAACAACTAGACACTCTCTTAAAGATTTATGCAATAATATGGCTTTTGTATCCATGATTGAACCTAAAAATATAAAAGAAGCCATAATAGATGATAATTGGATCATTGCCATGCAAGAAGAATTAAACCAATTTGAAAGAAATAATGTGTGGAAATTAGTAGAAAAACCTGAAAATTATCCTATCATAGGAACAAAATGGGTTTTTAGAAATAAATTAGATGAACATGGTATAATTATTAGAAATAAAGCCAAGTTAGTAGCAAAAGGGTATAATCAAGAAGAAGGAATAGACTATGAAGAAACATATGCTCCTGTTGCAAGATTAGAAGCCATTAGAATGCTATTGGCATATGCATCCATAATGAATTTTAAACTTTATCAAATGGATGTTAAGAGTGCCTTTCTAAATGGCTTAATTCAAGAAGAGGTATATGTTGAACAACCCCCTGGTTTTGAAATTCCTGATAAACCAAACCATGTTTATAAATTACAAAAGGATCTTTATGGTTTGAAACAAGCCCCTAGGGCATGGTATGAACGATTAAGCAATTTTCTTCTAGAAAAAGATTTCTCCAGAGGTAAAGTGGATACCACATTGTTCATAAAGAGAAAGCATAATGATATTTTGTTGGTTCAAATATATGTTGATGATATAATTTTTGGATCCACTAATGATTCATTGTGCAAGGAGTTTTCCCTTGATATGCAAAGTGAATTTGAAATGTCAATGATGGGAGAACTAAAGTACTTTATGGGATTACAAATCAAGCAAACTCAAGAAGGTATATTCATCAATCAATCCAAATACTGCAAGGAATTGATCAAAAGATTTGGGATGGATAGTGCAAAACACATGTCTACACCGATGAGCACTAATTGTTACTTAGATAAAGATGAATCTGGTCAGTCTATAGACATAAAACAATATCGAGGTATGATCGGATCTCTTCTTTATTTATCTGCTAGTAGACCTGATATTATGTTTAGTGTATGCATGTGTGCTAGGTTTCAATCCAACCCCAAACAATCACATTTAAGTGCAGTAAAGAGAATCATGAGATATCTATTAGGAACAATCAATTTAGGATTATGGTATCCTAAGAATTCAACATGTAACTTAATAGGATATTCTGTTTCTGATTTTGCCGGATCTAAAACTGATAGAAAAAGTACAAGTGGAACTTGTCAATTTATTGGATCGGCTCTTGTCTCATGGCATAGTAAGAAACAAAACAGTGTTGCTTTATCTACTGCTGAAGCGGAGTATATCTCTGCTGGTAGTTGTTGTGCACAGATTTTATGGGTGAAGCAACAATTATCTGACTATGGCATCATTCTTGATCGCATACCTATTAAGTGTGATATTACTAGTGCCATAAATCTATCCAAAAACCCAGTTCAACACTCAAGAACTAAACATATAGAGATTAGACACCACTTTCTTAGAGATCATGTCCTAAAGGGAGATTGTGTATTAGAATTTGTTGATACTAAGAATCAACTTGCTGATATTTTCACTAAACCTCTCCCCAAGGAAGTGTTCTTCTCTATTAGAAGAGAATTAGGTCTCTTAGATGTAAGAGATTTAGAAGAATAGGGAATGATTGGTTGATTGATTGGTTGATTTACTCTTACCTTTTGATTATAGATGGTTTTGTTTGATCTTGTTTAAATTCTTGTTTTTATGATAGAATTTATGATTTCTTGTGTATATAATAATTGAATGATTGAATTTAGTGTCTTAGTAGTGAAAGTTAATCATATAGGATGTATTTTAGCATAAACATAGATATTCTCTTAAGAAACTAGCCTAGGATAGGCTCTGGTAATCGATTACCATCCAGTGTAATCGATTACACATGAACAGGCAGCCTGTAATCGATTACAACATCCTGTAATCGATTACCAGAAGGCTTATTGGGCCTGTAATCGATTACCAATACTTGTAATCGATTACAATGCGTCATCTTCTATAAATACTCACGAAATCAAAGCTGCTGCGCAGCCAAAGCATCCTCCACGTTTTCCTCCATACCTAGAAATTCAAACCTTCGATTCTCACTCAATTCTTCACCAAATCACGTCCCGTAAAGCCCAATCTTCCTCTTTTTCACTCCTCTTTCACTTCCACCGATCAAAATCCAGAAAAACTTCATCAAATGGCAGAGCCATCAAAGAAGAGAAAGGGATCATCCTCCACCGCTACCGCTGCTGCCCATCGCCGTCACGGCCCATCCGGAGCACCCACAGCACCTATTCCTCCTTCTTTGTCATCTCCAAGATCATCAACACTGTTTTCATCCGATGATCAACGTCTACGGTACCTTTCTCAGCTTTCTTCTAGAATAATCTTAGATCCTAAGTACCTAGACGTAGAGTTCTTTAATGATGAAACGTTTGATTGCTATCAAGTGTTTCAAAATTCTGGTCTTGTTGATTTCATGTCATTAAAATTGCCATATTATCCTGAACTTGTTAAGGTCTTCTACTGCAATTTAAAAATTCAGGATGGTATTATTATGTCTGAGGTGCATGGTACTTCTATGGTCATTGATCAGTCACTTTTCTTTTCTTTGACTCATTTACCCAGTCAAGGTGAACCTTTTGAGGGTACCATTGTTGATGACTGGAAATTCGATTATTCAAGTCATGATGCTCGTCGCATGGTCTGCAATGATCAAGCTGAAATGACCGGTAGATTGCTGGCCGGGTCATTAACTTTTGATAATCGCATCATGCATTATATCATTGTTAGAATTTTGCTTCCTCGGTCTTCAAATTTAGCACAAGCCTCTGAGGAGGATTTGATTCTTATGTGGGCTTTTCTTACCGGTCGTCAGATCGACTGGGCCCATTTGGTTCGGTACCGAATGCATAAGGCATTACGGGCCAATGCACCTCTTCCTTATCCACATTTGATTACTCTATTTTTGCGTCATTTTCAAATTCCACTTGATGATGAACCCTTTGTTCAAGTCAAGCGTTCCTTTGCCATTGGTGCTGGTGCAGTGACCTCCTTTGGGTATCGTAAAGATCGGAATGGACAATGGCTGAAGAAGGATGCACTCCCTCCTCAAGATGAACGTACTCCTTCACCTCCCCCTCAACGTGAAGATTTCGCACTCATGAATGAAGTCCTCTCCGAATTACGGGGTCTTCGTTCTTATGTTGGTGACCGCTTCGACTCGTTAGATTCACGCTTTGCCGGTATGGACATTCGCCTTACACAGCTTGAAGAGGATGTCGGATACATTCGTCAGAGTTTTGATCTTCCTCCACCACCTCCATCTTCTTAGATTTTAGTTTCTGACTATATGTATTTTTATAAGCCGTGTATTTTGGCTTTTAGTTTCTTAGAATTTACATTATTATGCTAAGTACTTTGCTTATTTATCTTTTGGTTTTTAAATTTCAGTCTTAGATATTTTGTGGTTGTTGACATTTTATGTTATTTGAATTCTGGTTTGATTATTTCTTGTTTGTGAGTTTGGCTTATTGTGTTTAATACTCTGATATTTATATCTTGCTACTCCATTGTTATATCTGTGTTGATTTCCGAGTTCTTTGGCTTTTTGATGTTGCCAAAGGGGGAGAAAAGGTTGCTTAACAAACTTAGAAATCAAGTGATCATGTATTCCGAAATATAGGGGGAGTAAACGCATGCACATTTTATCTATATACAATTGTTTGTTGCTTGCTTGAATCTTGATTTCAGGTATTGTATTGTCATCATCAAAAAGGGGGAGATTGTAGATTGGCTTTGATGTTTTGATGATGATCATGATGATGTGTTGCAATTGATGCAAATGGGCTTTTCAAGATTAAAATTCAAGACAATACTTCAAGATTACAAGTCACAACATCAAGATGATCACTAGAATATTAGGAAGGGAATTCCTAATTGAATTAGCAAAGGTTTGGCCAAGTGATTTAAATTAAAAAGTGTTTCTCAAAGGTTTTACTCTCTGGTAATCGATTACCAGAGGATGTAATCGATTACCAGTGGCCAAATACGTTTTATAACAGCTACAAAAATTTGAATTCGAAATTTTAGACTGTGTAATCGATTACACAATTTTGGTAATCGATTACCAGCAGTTAGTAAACGTTTTAATTCAAATTTTAAAAGCTGTAATCGATTACACAATTACTGTAATCGATTACCAGACAAGATTTTCAGAAAAATAATTTCAAGAGTCACAACTTTTCAAAGGCTTTATTCATGACCACCAATGGTCTATATATATGTGACTTAAACACGAAATTGCTTAGAGATTTTCAGAACGACAAAGTGTTTATCCTCTCAAAGAGCAAATTCATTTTATCCTCTTAAGAATTCCTTGGCCAATTCAATTGCAATTCATTAAGGAATTATTTGAGTGCTCAATCTGTAAAATCCATCTCTTTCTAGAGAGATTTGTTCTTCTTCTTCTTCTCATTCTCTAAGGGATTAAGAGACTGTGAGTCTCTTGTTGTAAAGGATCTCTAAACACAAAGGAAGGGTTGTCCTTGTGTGTTTAGAACTTGTAAAAGGAATTTACAAGATAGTGGAACTCTCAAGCGGGTTGCTTGGGGACTGGACGTAGGCACAAGGGTGTGGCCGAACCAGTATAAAACTGAGTTTGCATTTTCTCTTCCCTTAATCTCCTTTATTTATTATTGCTTTATATTCATATTCAAATTGTTTCATTTGAATTAATATTTAAGAAGATTGTCATTAAGGGAATTCATAACTTGAGTAAAAAGTGAAATAGATTTTTAAATTAGGGGAAACAGTTTAGAATATCTTAATTCAACCCCCCCGTTTTTAAGATATCTGAGGCCACTTGTCTAATATAACTGTTTACTCGGATGTCCGATTGAGTCTCGTAATACATCGAGACAGTCGAAATCGAAAACAAAAGCTCTGAACTAATTCAAACGACAATAACTTTTTACTCGGATGTCTGAATGAATCCCGTAATATTTCGAGACGCTTGTAATTGAAAATGGAAGCTCTTAGAAAATTATGATGACAATAACATGTTATCGGATGTTCGATTAAGTCCCGTAATATATCGAGACACTCAAAATTGAAAATGGAAGCTCGTAGCAAATTCAAAAGATAATAACTTTTAACTTGGATGTCTGATTGAGTCCCGTAATATATCGAGACACTCGAAATTGAAAATAGAAGCTCTGACCAAATTCAAACGAAAATAACTTTTTACTCGGATGTCCGATTGAGTCGCGTAATATACCGACACACTCCAAATTGAGAACAGAAGCTCTGAGGAAAATCCAACGACAATAACTTTTTACTCGGATGTCCGAGTGAATCCCGTAATGTATCGAGATGCTCGTATATGAAAACGGAAGCTCTGAGCAAATTCTAGCGACAATAACTTTTTTCTCGGATGTCCGATTGTGTCGTGTAATATATCGAGATGCTCGTAATTGAAAACGGATGCTCGTAGCAAATTCAAATGATAATAACCTTTTACCCGGATGTCCGATTGGGCCCCGTAGTATGTCTAGACGCTCGAAATTCAGAACATAAGCTCTGAGCAAATTCTAACGACAATAACTTTTTACTCGGATGTCTGAATGAGTCTCGTAATATATCGTGACGCTCGTAATTGAAAACGGAAGCTAACAGCAAATTCAAAATGACAATACCTTTTTACTAGGATGTCCGATTGTGTCCCGTAGTATGTCGAGAAGCTCGAAATTGATAACAGCAGCTCTGAGCAAAAACACGGACGCTAGACGACGGACTCGGATGTCCAATTAAGTCTCGTAATATATCGTGACGCTCGAAATCGAAAACAAAAGCTCTGAATAAATTCAGACGACAATAACTTTTTACTTGGATGTCCGATTGTGTCCTGTAGAATATCGAGACTCTCGAATTTGAAAACAGAAGCTCTAAGCAAATTCAAACGACAATAACTTTTTATTCGGATGTCCAATTGAGTCCCGTAATATACCGAGACGCTCCTAATTGAGAACAGAGGCTCTGAGCAAAATCCGACGACAATAACTTTTTACTCGGATGTCCGAATGAATGCCGTAACGTACCGAGATGCTCGTATTTGAAAACGTAAGCTCTGAGCAATTTCTAGCGACGATAACTTTTTTCTCGGATGTCCGATTGAGTCGTGTAATATAACGAGATGCTCGTAATTTAAAACGGATGCTCGTAGCAAATTCTAACGACAATAACTTTTTACTCAGATGTCCGATTGTGTCTCGTAGTATATCGAGACACTCGAAATCGAAAACAAAAGCTCTAAAC
>NC_038243.2:22018545-22023501 GCF_000004515.6 Glycine max
ATGTCCGATTGAGTCTTGTAATATATCGAGACACTTGAAATTGAAAATAGAAGCTCTCAACAAATTCAAACGAAACTAACTTTTTACTCGGAAGTCCGATTGAGTCGCGTAATATACCGACACACTCCAAATTGAGAACAGAAGCTCTGAGCAAAATCCAACGACAAGAACCTTTTTCTCGGATGTCCGAATGAATCCCGTAACATATCGAGATGCTCGTATTTGAAAACGTAAGCTCTGAGCAAATTCTAGCGACGATAACTTTTTTATCGGATGTCTGATTGAGTCGTGTAATATAACAAGTTGCTCATAATTTAAAATTGATGCTCGTAGCAAATTCTAATAAACAGGCGTCCTAGCCTGACCGCCGTATTGAGTCTCGTAATATATCGAGACAGTCGAAATCGAAAACAAAAGCTCTGAACTAATTCAAACGACAATAACTTTTTTCTCGGATGTCCGATTGTGTCGTGTAATATATCGAGATGCTCGTAATTGAAAACGGATGCTCGTAGCAAATTCAAATGATAATAACCTTTTACACGGATGTCCGATTGGGCCCGTTGTATGTCTAGACGCTCGAAATTCAGAACAGAAGCTCTGAGCAAATTCTAACGACAATAACTTTTTACTCGGATGTCCGAATGAGTCCTGTAATATATCGTGACGCTCGTAATTGAAAACGGAAGCTCTTAGCAAATTCAAAACGACAATAACTTTTTACTAGGATGTACGATTGTGTCCCGTAGTATGTCGAGAAGCTCGAAATTGATAACAGAAGCTCTGAGCAAATTCAAACGACAATAACTTTTTAGTTGGATTTCCGATTGTGTCCCGTAGTATGTCGAGACGCTCGAAATTTAGAACAGAAGCTCTGAGCAAAATCGAATGACAATAAATTTTGACTCGGATGTCCGAATGAATCCCGTAATATATCAAGACGTTCGTAATTGAAAACGGAAGCTCTGAGAAAATTCTAACGACAATAACTTTTTACTTGGATGTCCAATTAAGTCTCGTAATATATCGTGACGCTCGAAATCGAAATCAAAAGCTCTGAACAAATTCAAACGACAATAACTTTTTACTCGGATGTCCGATTGTGTCCTGTAGAATATCGAGACTCTCGAAATTGAAAACAGAAGCTCTAAGAAAATTCAAACGATAATAACTTTTTATTCGGATGTCCGATTGTGTCCCGTAATATACCGAGACGCTCCTAATTGAGAACAGAGGCTCTGAGAAAAATCCAACGACAATAACTTTTTACTCGGATGTCCGAATGAATGCCGTAACGTATCGAGATGGTCGTATTTGAAAACGTGAGCTCTGAGAAAATTCTAGCAACGGTAACATTTTTCTCGGATGTCCGATCGAGTCGTGTAATATAACGAGATGCTCGTAATTGAAAACGGATGCTCGTAGCAAATTCTATCGACAATAAATTTTTACTCGGATGTACGATTGAGTCTCGTAATATATCGAGACACTCGAAATCGAAAACAAAAGCTCTGAACTAATTCAAACGACAATAACTTTTTACTCGGATGTCCGATTGAGTCCCGTGATATACCGAGACGCTTGTTATTGAAAATGGAAGCTTGTAGCAAATTCAAACCGCAATAACTTTTTACTCGGATGTCTGATTGTGTCCCGTAGTATATAGAGACGCTCGTATTTGAAAACAGAAACTCGTAGCAAATACAAACGACAATAACTTTTTACTCGGATGTCCGATTGTGTCTTGTAGTATATCGAGACGCTCGTAATTGAAAACAGATGCTCGTAGCAAATTCAAATGACAATAACTATTTACTCGGATGTCTGATTGTGTCCCGTAGTATATCGAGACGCTCGTAATTGAAAACAGAAGCTTGTTGCAAATTCAAACGACAATAACTTTTTACTCGAATGTTCGATTGTGTCCCGTAGTGTATCGAGACGCTCATACTTGAAAACAGAAGCTCGTAGCAAATTCAAACGACAATAACTTTTAACTCAGATGTCCGATTGAGTACTCTAATATATCGAGACACTAGAAATTGAAAACAGAAGCTCAGAGCAAATTCAAACGACAATAACTTATATCTCGGATGTCCGATTAAGTCCCGTAATATATCGAGATGCTCGAAATTGGAAACGGATGCTCGTAGCAAATGCAAACGAAATGCTCGTAGCAAATGCAAATGGATGCTCGTAGCAAATGCAAACGGATATCTCGGTTTTCCGATTGTGTCCCGTAGTATATTGAGACGCTCATCATTGAAAACAGAAGCGTAGCAAATTCAAACGACAATAACTTATATGCCAGATGTCCAATTAAGTCCTGTAATATATTGAGATGCTCGAAATTGGAAACGGAAGCTCGTAGCAAATTCTTATGACCATAATTTTTTACTCGGTTGTCCGATTGTGTCCCGTAATATATCGAGATTCTTGAAATTGAAAACATAAGCTCTAAGCAAATGCAAACAAAAATAATTTATATGTCGGATGTCCGATTGTGTCCCGTAGTATATCGAGACGCATGTAATTGAAAACAGAAGCTGGTAGCAAATTCAAACCCCAACAACTTTTAACTCAAATGTACGATTAAGTCCCGTAATATAACGAGACGCTTGATATTGAAAACAAAAGCTCTGAGCAAATTCTAACGACAAAAACTTTTTACTCGGATGTCTGATTGAATCCCGTAATATATCGAGCCGCTCGTAATTGAAAACGGAAGCTCCGAGAAAATTAAAATGACAATAACTTTTTACTCGGATGTACGATTGTGTCCCGTAGTATATCGTGAAGCTCGACATTGAAAACAAAAGCTCTGAGCAAATTCAAACGACAATAACTTTTTACTCCGATGTCCAATTGTATCCCGTAGTATATCAAGACGCTCAAAATTCAGAACAGAAGGTCAGAGCAAAATCAAACGACAATAACTTTTTACTCGGATGTCCGATTCAGTATCGTAATATATTTAGACGCTCAAATTTGCAAACGGAAGCTCGTAGCAAATGCAAACCTAAATAACTTTTAACTCGGATTTCCGATTAAATCCCGTAATATATCGTGACGCTCGAAATTGAAAACATAAGCCCTTAGAAAATTCAAACGACAATAACTTTTAACTCTGATGGCCGATTGGGACCCGTAATATATCGAGACGCTCGAAATTGAAAACGTAAGCTCTTAGCAAATTCTTACGACAATAACTTTTTACTCGGATGTCCGATTGTGTCCCGAAGTATATCGAGACGCTTGTAATTGAAAACAAAAGCTCATAGCAAATTCAAACGACAATAACTTTTAACTCAGATGTCCGATTATGTCCCGTAGTATATCGAGACGCTCGTAATTGAAAACAGAAGCTCGTAGAAAATTCAAACGACAATAACTTTTAACTAAGATGTTTGATTGAGTGCTCTAATATTTCGAGACGCTCGAAATTGAAAATAGAAGCTCTCGGCAAATTCCAATGACAATAACTTTTATCTCGGATGTTGGATCGAGTCCCGTAATATATCGAGATGCTCGAAATTGAAAACAGATGCTCTGAGCAAATTCAAACGATAATAACTTTTTACTCGGATGTCCGATTGTGTCCCGTAATATATCTAGACGCTTGTAATTGAAAATGGAAGCTTGTAGCAAATTCAAACAGGAATAACTTTTTACTCGGATGTCTCATTATGTCCCGTAATATATCGAGATGCTTGAAATTGAAAACGGAAGCTCGTAGCAAATGCAAAACACAATAACTTTTTACTCGGATGTCCGATTGTGTCTCGTAGTATATCGAGACGCTCGTTATTAAAAACATAACCTCGTAGCAAATTCAAACGAAAATAACTATTTACTCGAATGTTTGATTGTGTCCCATAGTATATCGAGACGCTCGTAATTGAAAACAGAAGCTCTTAGAAAATTTTAACGACAATAACTTTTTACTCGGATGTCCGATTGGGACCCGTAATATATCGAGACGCTGGAAATTGAAAACATAAGCTCTTAGGAAATTCTAAAGACAACGACTTTTTACTCGGATGTACGATTGTGTCCCGTAATATATCGAGACTCTCCAAATTGAAAACAGAAGCTCCTACCAAATTCAAACTACAATAACTTTTTAATCTGATGTCAGATTGTGTCCCGAAGTATATCGAGACGCTCGTAATTGAAAAACAGAAGCTCGTAGCAAATTCAAACGACAATAACTTTTTACTCAGATGTCTGATTATGTCCCGTAGTATATCGAGACGCTCGTAATTGAAACAGAAGCTCATAGCAAACTCAAACGACAATAGCTTTTAACTTAGATGTCCGAATGAGTGCTCTAATATTTCGAGACGCTCGAAATTGAAAATAGAAGCTCTGGGCAAATTTCAACGACAATAACTTTTATCTCGGATGTCGGATCGAGTCCCGTAATATATCGAGACGCTCGAAATTGAAAACAGATGCTTTGAGCAAATTCAAACGACAATAACTTTTTACTCGGATGTCCGATTGGGTCCCGTAATATATCTAGACGCTTGTAATTGAAAATGGAAGCTTGTAGAAAATTCAAACAGGAATAACGTTTTACTCGGATGTCCCATTATGTCCCGTAATATATCGAGATGCTTGAAATTGAAAACGGAAGCTCATAGCAACTGCAAAACACAATAACTTTTTACTCGGATGTCCGGATGTGTCTCGTAGTATATCGAGACGCTCGTTATTGAAAACAGAAGCTCGTAGCAAATTTAAACGACAATAAATATTTAATCGAATGTCTGAGTGTGTACCATAGTATATCGAGACGCTCGTAATTGAAAATAGAAGCTCATAGCAAATTCAAACGACAATAACTTTTTACTCAAATGTTCGATTGTGTCTCGTAGTATATCGAGATGCTCGTACTTGAAAACAGAAGCTCGTAGCAAATTCAAACGACAATAACTTTTAACTCAGATGTCA
>NC_038243.2:22023681-22024821 GCF_000004515.6 Glycine max
CCGATTGTGTCCCGTAATACATCTAGACACTGGTAATTGAAATGGAAGCTTATAGCAAATTCAAATAGGAATAAATTTTTACTCGGATGTCTCATTATGTCCCGTAATATATCGAGATGCTTGAAATTGAAAACGGAAGCTCGTACCAAATGCAAAACACAATAACTTTTTACTCGGATGTCCGATTGTGTCTCGTAGTATATCGAGATGCTCGTTATTGACAACAGAACCTCGTAGCAAATTCAAACGACAATAACTATTTACTCGAATGTTTGATTGTGTCCCATAGTATATCGACACGCTCGTAATTGAAAACAGAAGCTCTTAGAAAATTTTAACGACAATAACTTTTTACTCTGATGTCCGATTGGGACCCGTAATATATCGACACGCTCGAAATTGAAACATAAGCTCTTTGGAATTGCTAAAGAAAAATGACTTTTTACTCGGATGTACGATTGTGTCCCGTAATATATCGAGACTCTCCATAATTGAAAACAGAATCTCCTAGCAAATTCAAACTACAATAACTTTTTACTCGGATGTCCGATTGTGTCCCGAAGTATATCGAGACGCTAGTAATTGAAAAAAGAAGCTGGTAGCAAATTCAAACGACAATAACTTTTTACTCAGATGTCCGGTTATGTCCCGTATTATATCGACACGCTCGTAATTGAAAACAGAAGCTCGTAGCAAATTCAAACGACAATAACGTTTAACTAAGATGTCCGAATGAGTGCTCTAATATTTCGAGACGCTAGAAATTGAAAATAGAAGCTCTGGGCAAATTCAACCGACAATAACTTTTATCTCGGATGTCGGATCGAGTCACGTAATATATCGAGACGCTCGAAATTGAAAACAGATGCTCTGAGCAAATTCAAACGACAATAACTTTTTACTCGGATGTCCGACTTGTGTCCCGTAATATATCTAGACGCTAGTAATTGAAATGGAAGCTTATAGCAAATTCACACAGGAATAAATTTTTACTCGGATGTCTCATTATGTCCCGTAATATATCGAGATGCTTGAAATTGAAAACGGAAGCTCGTAGAAAATGCAAAACACAATAACTTTTTACTCGGATGTCCGATTGTGTCTCGTACATATCGAGCAGCTCGTTATTGAAAACAGAAC
>NC_038243.2:22024940-22026364 GCF_000004515.6 Glycine max
TTTTAACTAAGATGTCCGAATGAGTGGTCTAATATTTCGAGACGCTCGAAATTGAAAATATAAGCTCTGGGCAAATTCAACCGACAATAACTTTTATCTCGGATGTCGGATCGAGTCCCGTAATATATCGAGACGCTCGAAATTGAAAACAGATGCTCTGAGCAAATTCAAACGACAATAACTTTTCACTCTGATGTCCGATTGTGTCTCGTAGTATATCGAGACGCTCGTTATTGAAAACAGAAGCTCATAGCAAATTTAAACGACAATAAATATTTAATCGAATGTCTGATTTTGTCCCATAGTATATCGAGACACTCGTAATTGAAAATAGAAGCTCATAGCAAATTCAAACGACAATAACTTTTTACTCAAATGTTCGATTGTGTCCCGTAGTATATCGAGATGCTCGTACTTGAAAACAGAAGCTCGTATCAAATTCAAATGACAATAACTTTTAACTCAGATGTCAGATTGAGTGCTCTATTATATCGAGACGCTAGAAATTGAAAATAGAAGTTGAGAGGAAATTCAAACGACAATAACTTATATCTCTAATGTCCGATTAAGTACCGTAATATATCGAGACGCTCGATATTGAAAACAGATGCTCTGCGCAAATTCAAACGACAATAACTTTTTACTCGGATGTTCGATTGTGTCCCGTACTATATCTAGACGCTTGTAATTGAAAATGGAAGGTTGTAGCAAATTCAAACAGGAATAACTTTTTACTCGGATGTCTCATTATGTCCCCGTAATATATCGAGATGCTTGAAATTTGAAAACGGAAGCTCGAAGCAAATGCAAAACACAATAACTTTTTTATTCGGATGTCCGATTGTGTCTCGTAGTATATCGAGACGCTCGTTATTGAAAACAGAAGCTCGTAGCAAATTTAAACCACAATAACTATTTACTCGAATGTCTGATTGTGTCCCATAGTATATCGAGACGCTCGTAATTGAAAATAGAAGCTCATAGAAAATTCAAACGACAATAACTTTTTACTTAAATGTTCGATTGTGTCCCGTAGTATATCGAGATGCTCGTACTTGAAAACAAAAGCTCGTAGCAAATTCAAACGACAATAACTTTTAACTCAGATGTCAGATTGAGTGCTCTAATATATCGAGACGCTCGTAATTGAAAACAGAAGCTCGTAGCAAATTCAAACGACAATAACTTTTAACTCAGATGCCCGATTGAGTGCTCTAATATATCGAGACGCTCGTAATTGAAAACAGAAGGTCTGAGAAAATTCAAATGACAATAACTTATATCTCAAATGTCCGATCAAGTCTCGCAATATATCGAGATGCTCGAAATTGAAAACGGAAGCTCGTAGCAAATACTAACAACCATAACTTTTTACTTGGATGTCCGATTGTGACCCGTAATATATCGAGACACTCGAAATTGAA
>NC_038243.2:22026464-22028107 GCF_000004515.6 Glycine max
TCAGAATTGAAAACGAAAGCTCGTAGCAAATGCAAACCACAATAACTTTTAACTCGGATTTCCGATTAAGTCCCGTAATATATCGTGACGCTCAAAATTGAAAACATAAGCTCTTAGAAAATATTAACGACAATTACTTTTTACTCGGATGTCCGATTGGGACCCGTAATATATCAAGATGCTCGTACTTGAAAATAGTAGCTCGTAGCAAATTCAAACGACAATAACTTTTAACTAAGATGTCCGATTGAGTGCTCTAATATTTTGAGACGCTCGAAATTGAAAATTGAAGCTCTGGGCAAATTCTAACGACAATAACTTTTATCTCGGATGTCGGATCAAGTCCCGTTATATATCGAGACGCTCGAAATTGAAAACAGATGCTCTGAGCAAATTCAAACGACAATAACTTTCTACTCGGATGTCCGATTGTGTCCCGTAATATAACTAGACGCTTGAAATTGAAAATGGAAGCTTGTAGCAAATTCAAACAGGAATAACTTTTTACTTGGATGTCCGATTGTGTCTCGTAGTATATCGAGACGCTCGTTATTGAAAACAGAAGCTCGTAGTAAATTCAAACGACAATAACTATTTACTCGGATGTCCGATTGTGTCCCGTAATATATCTAGACACTTGTAATTGAAAATGGAAGCTTGTAGCAAATTCAAACAGGAATAACTTTTTACTCGGATGTCCGATTGTGTCTCATAGTATATCGAGACGCTCGTTATTGAAAACAGATGCTCATAGCAAATTCAAACGACAATAAATTTTTACTCAAATGTTCGATTGTGTCTTGTAATATATCGAGACGCTCAAAATTGAAAACGAAAGCTCGTAGCAAATGCAAACCACAATAACTTTTAACTCGGATTTCCGATTAAGTCCCGTAATATATAGTGACGCTCGAAATTGAAAACATAAGCTCTTAGAAAATATTAACGACAATAACTTTTTACTCGGATGTCCGATTGGGACCCATAGTATATCGAGATGCTCGTACTTGAAAATAGAAGCTCGTAGCAAATTCAAACGACAATAACTTTTAACTAAGATGTCCGATTGAGTGCTCTAATATTTCGAGACGCTCGAAATTGAAAATTGAAGCTCTGGGCAAATTCCAACGACAATAACTTTTATCTCGGATGTCGGATTGAGTCCCGTAATATATCGAGACGCTCGAAATTGAAAACAGATGCTCTGAGCAAATTCAAACGACAATAACATTTTACTCGGATGTCCGATTGTGTCCCGTAATATATCTAGACGCTTGAAATTGAAAATGGAAGCTTGTAGCAAATTCAATCAGGAATAACTTTTAACTTGGATGTCCGATTGTGTCTCGTAGTATATAGAGACGCTCGTTATTGAAAACAGAAGCTCGAAGTAAATTCAAACGACAATAACTATTTACTCGGATGTCCGATTGTGTCCCGTAATATATCTAAGACGCTTGTAATTGAAAACTGGAAGCTCTGTAGCAAAGACAAACAGGAATAACCTTTTTTACTCGGATGTCCGATTGTGTCTCGAAGTATATCGAGCGCTCGTTATTGAAAACAGATGCTCATAGCAAATTCCAACCACAATTACTTTTTATTCCGAATGTTCGATTGTGTCCCGTAATATATCGAGATGC
>NC_038243.2:22028207-22029042 GCF_000004515.6 Glycine max
ACCAGAATAACTTTTAACTCGGATTTCCGATTAAGTCCCGTAATATATCGTGACGCTCGAAATTGAAAACATAAGCTCTTAGAAAATTTTAACGACAATAACTTTTTACTCGGATGTCCGATTGGGACCTGTAATATATCGAGACTCTCCAAATTGAAAACAGAAGCTCCTAGCAAATACAAACTACAATAACTTATGACTCCGATGTCCTATACGAGACTGAAGTATATCGAAGCTCTCGTAATTGAAAACAGAAGCTCGTAGCAAATTCAAACGACAATAACTTTATACTCAGATGTCCGATTATGTCCCGTAGTATATCGAGACGCTCGTAATTGAAAACAGAAGCTCGTAGCATATTCAAACGACAATAACTTATAACTAAGTATGTAAGATTGAGTGCTCCAATATATCGAGACGCTCGAAATTGAAAATTGAAGCTCTGGGCAAATTCCAACGACAATAACTTTTATCTCGGATGTCGGATCGAGTCCCATAATATATCGAGATGCTCGAAATTGAAAACAGATGCTCTGAGCAAATTCAAACAACAATAACTTTTTACTGGGATGTCCGATTGTGTCCCGTAATATATCGAGATTCTCGAAATTGAAAACATAAGCTCTGAGCAAATGCTAACGAAAATAACTTATATCTCGGATGTCCGATTATGTCCTGTAGTATATCGAGACGCTCGTAATTGGCAACAGAAGCTCGTAGCAAATGTAAACCCCAATAACTTTAAACTCAGATGTACGATGTAGTCCCGTCATATAACGAGACGCTTGATATTGAAAACAAAAGCTCTGAGCAAATTCTAACGACAAAAACTTTT
>NC_038243.2:22029195-22032521 GCF_000004515.6 Glycine max
CTGAGCAAATTCAAACGATAATAAGTTTTTACTCTGATGTCCGATTGTGTCCCGTAGTATCTCAAGAAGCTCAAAATTCAGAACAGAAGGTCTGAGCAAAATCGAACGACAATAACTTTTTACTCGGATGTCCGATTCAGTCTCTAAATATATCGAGACGCTCAAAATTGAAAACGGAAGATCGTAGCAAATGCAAACCACAATAACTTTTAACACGGATTTCCGATTAAGTCTTGTAATATATCGTGACACTAGAAATTGAAAACATAAGCTCTTAGAAAATTCTAACCACAATTACTTTTTACTCGGATATCCGATTGTGACCCGTAATATATCGAGACGCTCAAAATTGAAAACATAAGCTCTTAGCAAATTCTAACAACAAAGTCTTTTTACTCGGATGTACGATTATGTCCCGTAGTATATCGAGACTCTCGTAATTGAAAACAGAAGCTCGTAGAAAATTCAAACGACAATAACTTTTTACTCAGATGTCCGATTATGTCCCGTAGTATATCCATATGCTCGTAATTGAAAACAGAAGCTCGTAGCAAATTTAAACGACAACAACTTTTAGCTCAGATGTCTGATTGAGTGCTCTAATATATCGAGACGCTCGAAATGGAAAATAGAAGCTCTGAGCAAATTCAAAGGACAATAACTTATATCTCGGATGTCCGATTAAGTCCCGTAATATATCTATATGCTCGAAATCGAAAACGGAAGCTCGTAGCAAATACTAACAACCATAACTTTTTACTCGGATGTCCGATTGTGACCCGTAATATATTCAGACACTCGAAATTGAAAACTTAAGCTCTTTGCAAATTCTAACGACAATAACTTTTTACTCGGATGTATGATTGTGTCCCGTAATATATTGAGATGCTCGAAATTGAAAACATAAGCTTTGTGCAAATGCAAAAAAAAAAACTTATATCTCGGATGTCCGATTGTGTACCGTAGTATATCGAGGCGCTCGTAATTGGAAACAGAAGCTCGTAGCAAATTCAAACCCCATTAAATTTTAACTCAGATGTACGATTAAGTCCCGTAATATAACGAGAAGCTTGATATTGTAAACAAAAGCTCTGAGCAAATTCTAACGACAAAAACGTTTTCCTCGGATGTCTGATTCAGTCCCGTAATATATCGAGCTGCTCGTAATTGAAACGGAGCTCCGAGAAATTAAATGACAATACTTTTACTCGATGTCCGATTGTGTCCCGTAGTATATCGTGAAGCTCGACATTGAAAACAGAAGCTTTGAGCAAATTCAAACGACAATAACTTTTTACTCCGATGTCCGATTGTGTCCCTTAGTATATCGAGACTCTCGGAATTGAAAACAGAAGCTCGTAGCAAATTCAAACGACAATAACTTTTTACTCAGATGTCCGATTATGTCCCGTAGTTTATCCATACCCTCGTAATTGAAAACAGAAGCTCGTAGTAAATTCAAACGACAACAACTTTTAACTCAGATGTCCGATTGAGTGCTCTAATATATCGAGACGCTCGAAATTGAAAATAGAAGCTCTGAGCAAATTCAAAGGACAATAACTTATATCTCGGATGTCCGATTAAGTCCCGTAATATATCGAGATGCTCGAAATTGGAAACGGAAGCTCGTAGCAAATTCGAACGACCACAAAATTTTACTCGGATGTCCGATTGTGACCCGTAATATATTGAGACACTCGAAATTGGAAACATAAGCTCTTGGCAAACTCTAAGGACAATAACTTTTTACTCGGATGTACGATTGTGTCTCGTATATATATCGAGATGCTCGGAATTGAAAACATAAGCTCTGAGCATATGCCATTAAAAATAACTTATATCTCGGATGTCCGATTATGTCCCATAGTATATCGAGACGCTCGTAATTGGAAATAGATAGCTTGTAGCAAATTCAAACCCCAATAAATTTTAACTCAGATGTACGATTAAGTCCCGTAATATAACGAGACGCTTGATATTGAAAACAGAAGCTCTGAGCATATTCTAACGACAAAAACGTTTTCCTCGGATGTCTGATTCAGTCCCGTAATATATCGAGCCGCTCGTAATTGAAAACGGAAGCTCCGAGAAAATTAAAATGACAATAACTTTTTACTCGGATGTGCGATTGTGTCCCGTAGTATATCGTGAAGCTCGACATTGAAAACAAAAGCTCTGAGCAAATTCAAACGACAATAACTTTTTACTCCGATGTCCAATTGTATCCCGTAGTATATCAAGACGCTCAAAATTCAGAACAAAAGGTCAGAGCAAAATCAAACGACAATAACTTTTTACTCGGATGTCCGATTCAGTATCGTAATATATTTAGACGCTCAAATTTGCAAACGGAAGCTCGTAGCAAATGCAAACCTAAATAACTTTTAACTCGGATTTCCGATTAAATCCCGTAATATATCGTGACACTCGAAATTGAAAACATAAGCCCTTAGAAAATTCAAACGACAATAACTTTTAACTCTGATGGCCGATTGGGACCCGTAATATATCGAGACGCTCGAAATTGAAAACGTAAGCTCTTAGCAAATTCTTACGACAATAACTTTTTACTCGGATGTCCGATTGTGTCCCGAAGTATATCGAGACGCTCGTAATTGAAAACAGAAGCTCGTAGCAAATTCAAACGACAATAACTTTTAACTCAGATGTCCGATTATGTCCCGTAGTATATCGAGACGCTCGTAATTGAAAACAGAAGCTCGTAGCGAATTCAAACGACAATAACTTTTAACTAAGATGTCTGATTGAGTGCTCTAATATTTCGAGACGCTCAAAATTGAAAATAGAAGCTCTGGGCAAATTCCAACGACAATAACTTTTATCTCGGATGTTGGATCGAGTCCCGTAATATATCGAGATGCTCGAAATTGAAAACAGATGCTCTGAGCAAATTCAATAGACAATAACTTTTTACTCGGATGTCCGATTGTGTCCCGTAATATATCTAGACGCTTGTAATTGAAAATGGAAGCTTGTAGAAAATTCAAACAGGAATAACTTTTTACTCGGATGTCTCATTATGTCCCGTAATATATCGAGATGCTTGAAATTGAAAACGGAAGCTCGTAGCAAATGCAAAAGACAATAACTTTTTACTCGGATGTCCGATTGTGTCTCGTAGTATATCGAGACGGTCGTAATTGAAAACATAAGCTCGTAGCAAATTCAGATGACAATAACTATTTACTCGAATGTCTGATTGTGTCCATAGTATATCGAGACGCTCGTAATTGAAAAAGAAGCTCTTAGAAATTTTAACGACATTAACTTTTACTCGGATTCCGATTGGGACCCGTAATATA
>NC_038243.2:22032621-22036096 GCF_000004515.6 Glycine max
CTTAGGAAGAGTTAAAGACAATGACTTTTTACTCGGATGTACGATTGTGTCCCGTAATATATCGAGACTCTCCAAATTGAAAACAAAAGCTCCTAGCAAATTCAAACTACAATAACTTTTTACTCAGATGTCCGATTATGTCCCGTAGTATATCGAGACGCTCGTAATTGAAAACAGAAGCTCATAGCAAACTCAAACGACAATAGCTTTTAACTTAGATGTCCGAATGAGTGCTCTAATATTTCGAGACGCTCGAAATTGAAAATAGAAGCTCTGGGCAAATTCCAACGACAATAACTTTTATCTCGGATGTCGGATCGAGTCCCGTAATATATCGAGACGCTCGAAATTGAAAACAGATGCTTTGAGCAAATTCAAACGACAATAACTTTTTACTCGGATGTCCGATTGCGTCCCGTAATATATCTAGACGCTTGTAATTGAAAATGGAAGCTTGTAGCAAATTCAAATAGGAATAACTTTTTACTCGGATGTCTCATTATGTCCCGTAATATATGGAGATGCTTGAAATTGAAAATGGAAGCTCGTAGCAAATGCAAAACACAATAACTTTTTACTCGGAAGTCCGATTGTGTCTCGTAGTATATCGAGACGCTCGTTATTGAAAACAGAAGCTCGTAGCAAATTTAAACGACAATAAATATTTAATCGAATGTCTGAGTGTGTCCCATAGTATATCGAGACGCTCGTAATTGAAAAGAGAAGCTCATAGCAAATTCAAAAGACAATAACTTTTTACTCAAATGTTCGATTGTGTCTCGTAGTATATCGAGATGCTCGTACTTGAAAACAGAAGCTTGTAGCAAATTCAAACGACAATAACTTTTAACTCAGATGTTAGATTGAGTGCTCTAATATATCGAGACGCTAGAAATTGAAAATAGAAGCTGAAAGGAAATTCAAACAACAATAACTTATATCTCTAATGTCCGATTAAGTCCCGTAATATATCGAGACGCTAGAAATTGAAAACAGATGCTCTGAGCAAATTCAAACGACAATAACTTTTTACTCGGATGTCCGATTGTGTCCCGTAATATATCTAGACACTTGTAATTGAAATGGAAGCTTATAGAAAATTCAAATAGGAATAAATTTTTACTCGGATGTCTCATTATGTCCCGTAATATATCGAGATGCTTGAAATTGAAAACGGAAGCTCGTACAAAATGCAAAACACAATAATTTTTTACTCGGATGTCCGATTGTGTCTCGTAGTATATCGAGATGCTCGTTATTGAAAACAGAACCTCGTAGCAAATTCAAACGACAATAACTATTTACTCGAATGTTTGATTGTGTCCCATAGTATATCGACACGCTCGTAATTGAAAACAGAAGCTCTTAGAAAATTTTAACGACAATAACTTTTTACTCTGATGTCCGATTGGGACCCGTAATATATCGAGACGCTCGAAATTGAAAACATAAGCTCTTTGGAAATTCTAAAGAAAAATGACTTTTTACTCGGATGTACGATTGTGTCCCGTAATATATCGAGACTCTCCAAATTGAAAACAGAAGCTCCTAGGAAATTCAAACTACAATAACTTTTTACTCCGATGTCCGATTGTGTCCCGAAGTATATCGAGACGCTAGTAATTGAAAACAGAAGCTCGTAGCAAATTCAAACGACAATAACTTTTTACTTAGATGTCCGATTATGTCCCGTAGTATATCGAGACGCTCGTTATTGAAAACAGAAGCTCGTAGCAAATTTAAACGACAATAACTATTTACTCGAATGTCTGATTGTGTCCCAAAGTATATCGAGACGCTCGTAATTGAAAATAGAAGCTCATAGCAAATTCAAACGACAATAACTTTTTACTAAAATGTTCGATTGTGTCCTGTAGTATATCGAGATGCTCGTACTTGAAAACAGAAGCTCGTAGCAAATTCAAACGACAATAACTTTTAACTCAGATGTCAGATTGAGTGTTGTAATATATCGAGACGCTCGTCATTGAAAACAGAAGCTCGTAGCAAATTCAAACGACAATAACTTTTAACTCAGATGCCCGATTGAGTGCTCTAATATATCGAGACGCTCGAAATTGAAAATAGAAGGTCTGAGAAAATTCAAATGACAATAACTTATATCTCAGATGTCCGATCAAGTCCCGTAATATATACAGATGCTCGAAATTGAAAACGGAAGTTCGTAGCAAATACTAACGACCATAACTTTTTACTCGGATGTCCAATTGTGACCCGTAATATATCGAGACACTCGAAATTGAAAACATAAGCTTTTTGCAAATTTTAACGACAATAACTTTTTACTCGGATGTACGATTATGTCCCGTAATATATCGAGATGCTCAAAATTGAAAACATAAGGTCTTAGAAAATTTTAACGACAATAACGTTTTACTCGGATGTCCGACTGGGACCCGTAGTATATCGAGATGCTCGTACTTGAAAATAGAAGCTCGTAGCAAATTCAAACGACAATAACTTTTAACTAAGATGTCCGATTGAGTGCTCTAATATTTCGAGACGCTCGAAATTTAAATTTGAAGCTCTGGGCAAATTCCAACGACAATAACTTTTATCTCGGATGTTGGATTGAGTCCCGTTATATATCGAGACGCTCGAAATAGAAAACAGATGCTCTGAGCAAATTCAAACGACAATAACTTTTTACTCGGATGTCGGAATGTGTCCCGTAATATATCTAGACGCTTGAAATTGAAAATGGAAGCTTGTAGCAAATTCAAACAGGAATAAGTTTTTACTTGGATGTCCGATTGTGTCTCGTAGTATATAGAGACGCTCGTTATTGAAAACAGAAGCTCGATTTAAATTCAAACGACAATAACTATTTACTCGGATGTCCGATTGTGTCCCGTAATATATCTAGACGCTTGTAATTGAAAATGCTAGCTTGTAGCAAATTCAAACAGGAAAAACTTTTTACTCGGATGTCCGATTGTGTCTCGTAGTATATCGAGACGCTCATTATTGAAAACAGATGCTCATAGCAAATTCAAACGACATTAAATTTTTATTCAAATGTTCGATCGTGTCCCGTAATATATCGAGACGCTCAAAATTGAAAACGAAAGCTTGTAGCAAATGCAAACCACAATAACTTTTAACTCGGATTTCCGATTAAGTCCCGTAATATATCGTGACGCTCGAAATTGAAAACATAAGCTCTTAGAAAATTTTAACGACAATAACTTTTTACTCGGATGTCCGATTGGGACCCGTAATATATCGAGACTCACCAAATTGAAAACAGAAGCTCCTTGCAAATTCAAACTACAATAACTTTTTACTCCGATGTCCGATTGTGTCCCGAAGTATATCGAGACTCACGTAATTGAAAACAGAAGCTCGTAGCAAATCAAACGACAATAACTTTTTACTCAGATGTTCGATTGTGTCCCGTAGTATATAGAGATGCTCGTACTTGAAAATAGAAGCTCGTACAAGGTAAGACTCA
>NC_038243.2:22036196-22040051 GCF_000004515.6 Glycine max
CTCTAATATTTCGAGACGCTCGAAATTGAAAATGAAGCTCTGAGCAAATTCCAACGACAATAACTTTTATCTCGGATGTCGGATCGACTCCCGTTATATATCGAGACGCTCGAAATTGAAAACAGATGCTCTGAGCAAATTCAAACGACAATAACTTTTTACTCGGATGTCCGATTGTGTCCCGTAATATATCTAGACGCTTGAAATTGAAAATGGAAGCTTGTAGCAAATTCAAACAGGAATAACTTTTTACTTGGATGTCCGATTGTGTCTCGTAGTATATCGAGACGCTCATTATTGAAAACAGATGCTCATAGCAAATTCAAACGACATTAAATTTTTATTCAAATGTTCGATTGTGTCCCGTAATATATCGAGACGCTCAAAATTGAAAACGAAAGGTTGTAGCAAATGCAAACCACAATAACTTTTAACTCGGATTTCCGATTAAGTCCCGTAATATATCGTGACGCTCGAAATTGAAAACATAAGCTCTTAGAAAATTTTAACGACAATAACTTTTTACTCGGATGTCCGATTGTGTCCCGTAATATATCTAGACGCTTGAAATTGAAAATGGAAGCTTGTAGCAAATTCAAACAGGAATAACTTTTTACTTGGATGTCCGATTGTGTCTCGTAGTATATCGAGACGCTCGTTATTGAAAACAGAAGCTCGTAGTAAATTCAAATGACAATAACTATTTACTCGGATGTCCGATTGTGTCCCGTAATATATCTAGACGCTTGTAATTGAAAATGGAAGCTAAACAATACGTCCCATCCAATTTGTGGTCTAGTCGGATGTCCGATTGTGTCTCGTAGTATATCGAGACGCTCGTTATTGAAAACAGATGCTCATAGCAAATTCAAACGACAATAAATTTTTACTCAAATGTACGAATGTGTCCCGTAATATATCGAGACGCTCGAAATTGAAAACGAAAGCTCGTAGCAAATGCAAACCACAATAACTTTTAACTCGGATTTCCGATTAAGTCCAGTAATATATCGTGACGCTCGAAATTGAAAACATAAGCTCTTAGAAAATTTCAACGACTATAACTTGTTACTCGGATGTCCGATTGGAACCCGTAATATATCGAGACTCTCCAAATTGAAAACAGAAGCTCCTAGGAAATTCAAACTACAATAACTTTTTACTCCGATGTCCGATTGTGTCCCGAAGTATATCGAGACGCTCGTAATTGAAAACAGAAGCTCGTACCAAATTCAAACGACAATAACTTTTTACTCAGATGTCTGATTATGTCCTGTAGTATATCGAGACGCTCGTAATTGAAAACAGAAGCTCGTAGCAAATTCAAACGACAATAACTTTTAACTAAGATGTCTGAATGAGTGCTCTAATATTTCGAGACGCTCGAAATTGAAAATAGAAGTTCTGGGCAAATTCAACCGACAATAACTTTTATCTCGGATGTCGGATCGAGTCCCGTAATATATCGAGACGCTCGAAATTGAAAACAGATGCTCTGAGCAAATTCAAACGACAATAACTATTCACTCCGTTGTCCGATTGTGTCTCGTAGTATATCGAGACGCTCGTTATTGAAAACAGAAGCTCATAGCAAATTTAAACGGCAATAAATATTTAATCGAATGTCTGATTGTGTCCCATAGTATATCGAGACACTCGTAATTGAAAATAGAAGCTCATAGCAAATTCAAACGACAATAACTTTTTACTCAAATGTTCGATTGTGTCCCGTAGTATATCGAGATGCTCGTACTTGAAAACAGAAGCTCGTAGCAAATTCAAATGACAATAACTTTTAACTCAGATGACAGATTGAGTGCTCTATTACATCGAGACGCTAGAAATTGAAAATAGAAGCTGAGAGGAAATTCAAATGACAATAACTTATATCTCTAATGTCCGATTAAGTACCGTAATATATCGAGACGCTCGATATTGAAAACAGATGCTCTACGCAAATTCAAACGACAATAACTTTTTACTCAGATGTTCGATTGTGTCCCGTACTATATCTAGACGCTTGTAATTGAAAATGGAAGCTTGTAGCAAATTCAAACAGGAATAACTTTTTACTCGGATGTCTCATTATGTCCCGTAATATATCGAGATGCTTGGAATTGAAAACGGAAGCTCGTAGCAAATGCAAACACAATAACTTTTATTCGGATGTCCGATTGTGTCTCGTAGTATATCGAGACGCTCGTTATTGAAAACAGAAGCTCGTAGCAAATTTAAAACGACAATAAACTATTTTACTCGAATGTCTGATTGTGTCCCATAGTATATCGAGACGCTCGTAATTGAAAATAGAAGCTCATAGAAAATTCAAACGACAATAACTTTTTACTCAAATGTTCGATTGTGTCCCGTAGTATATCGAGATGCTCGTACTTGAAAACAGAAGCTCGTAGCACTCCTCTCCACGACAATAACTTTTAACTCCCCCTCTCAGATTGAGTGCTCTAATATATCGAGACGCTCGAAATTGAAAACAGAAGGTCTGAGAAAATTCAAATGACAATAACTTATATCTCAGATGTCCGATCAAGTCTCGCAATATATCGAGATGCTCGAAATTGAAAACGGAAGCTCGTAGCAAATACTAACGACCATAACTTTTTACTCGGATGTCCGATTGTGACCCGTAATATATCGAGACACTCGAAATTCAAAACATAAGCTTTTTGCAAATTTTAACGACAATAACTTTTTACTCGGATGTACGATTAGGTCCCGTAATATATCGAGATGCTCAAAATTGAAAACGAAAGCTCGTAGCAAATCCAAACCACAATAACTTTTAACTCGGATTTCCGATTAAGTCCCGTAATATATCGTGACGCTCGAAATTGAAAACATAAGCTCTTAGAAAATTTTAACGACAATAACTTTTTACTCGGATGTCAGATTGGGACCCGTAGTATATCGAGATGCTCGTACTTGAAAATAGAAGCTCGTAGCAAATTCAAACGACAATAACTTTTAACTAAGATGTCCGATTGAGTGCTCTAATATTTTGAGACGCTCGAAATTGAAAATTGAAGCTCTGGGCAAATTCCAACGACAATAACTTTTATCTCGGATGTCGGATCGACTCCCGTTATATATCGAGACGCTCGAAATTGAAAACAGATGATCTGAGCAAATTCAAACGACAATAACTTTTTACTCGGATGTCCGATTGTGTCCCGTAATATATCTAGACGCATGAAATTGAAAATGGAAGCTTGTAGCAAATTCAAACAGGAATAACTTTTTTACTCGGATGTCCGATTGTGTCTTGTAGTATATCGAGACGCTCGTTATTGAAAACAGAAGCTCGTAGTAAATTCAAAGGACAAGAACTATTTACTCGGATGTCCGATTGTGTCCCGTAATATATCTAGACGCTCGTAATTGAAAATGGAAGCTTGTAGCAAATTCAAACAGGCATAACTTTTTACTCGGATGTCCGATTGTGTCTCGTAGTATATCGAGACGCTCGTTATTGAAAACAGATGCTCATAGCAAATTCAAACGACAATAAATTTTTACTCAAATGTTCGAATGTGTCCCGTAATATATCGAGACGCTCAAAATTGAAAACGAAAGCTCGTAGCAAATGCAAACCACAATAACTTTTAACTCGGATTTCCGATTAAGTCCAGTAATATATCGTGACGCTCGAAATTGAAAACATAAGCTCTTAGAAAATTTTAACGACAATAACTTTTTACTCGGATGTCCGATTGGTACCCGTAATATATCGAGACTCTCCAAATTGAAACAGAAGCTCCTAGGAATTCAAACTACAATAACTTTTTACTCCGTATGTCCGATATGTGTCCCGCAAGTATATCGAGACGCTCGTAATTG
>NC_038243.2:22041470-22041960 GCF_000004515.6 Glycine max
ATTAAGTCCCGTAATATATCGAGATGCTCGAAATTGAAAATGGAAGCTCGTAGCAAATACTAACGACCATAACATTTTACTCGGATGTCCGATTGTGACCCGTAATATATTGAGACACTCGAAATTGAAAATATAAGCTCTTTGAAAACTCTAACGACAATAACTTTTTTCTCGGATGTGCGATTGTGTCTCGTAATATATCGAGATGCTAGGAATTGAAAACATAAGCTTTGAGCAAATGCAAAAAAAATAACTTATATCTCGGATGTCCGATTGTGTCCCGTAGTATATCGAGACGCTCGTAATTGGAAACAGAAGCTCGTAGCAAATTCAAACCCCAATAGATTTTAACTCAGATGTACGATTAAGTCCCGTAATATAACGAGACGCTTGATATTGAAAACAAAAGCTCTGAGCAAATTCTAACGACAAAAATGTTTTCCTCGGATGTCTGATTCAGTCCCGTAATATATCGAGCCGCTCGTAATTG
>NC_038243.2:22043283-22044103 GCF_000004515.6 Glycine max
GTCCGATTGTGTCCTGTAGGATATCGAGACTCTCGTAATTGAAAACAGAAGCTCGTAGCAAATTCAAACGATAATAACTTTTTACTTAGATGTCCGATTATGTCCCGTAGTATATCCATACGCTCGTAATTGAAAATAGAAGCTCGTAGCAAATTCAAACGACAACAACTTTTAACTCAGATGTCCGATTGAGTGCTCTAATATATCGAGACGCTCGAAAGCGAATTCAAAGGACAATAACTTATATCTCGGATGTCTGATTAAGTCCCGTAATATATCGAGATGCTCGAAATTGAAAACATAAGCTCTGAGCAAATGCAAAAAAAAAAAAAAACTTATATCTCGGATGTCCGATTGTGTCCCGTAGTATATCGAGGCGCTCGTAATTGGAAAGAGAAGGTCGGAGCAAATTCAAACCCCATTAAATTTTAACTCACATGTACAATTAAGTCCCGTAATATAACGAGACGCTTGATATTGAAAACAAAAGCTCTGAGCAAATTCTAACGACAAAAACGTTTTCCTCGGATGTCTGATTCAGTCCCGTAATATATCGAGCCGCTCGTAATTAAAACGGAAGCTCTAAGAAAATTAAAATGACAATAACTTTTTACTCGGATGTCCGATTGTGTCCCGTAGTAAATCGAGAAGCTTGACATTGAACATAAAACCTATGAGCACATTCAAACGACCATAACTTTCTACTCCGATGTCCGATTGTGTGCCGTAATATATCGAGACTCATGTAATTGGAGAACAGACGCTCGTAGCAAATTCTGCCGACAACAATATTTTTACTCAGATGTCCGATTATGTCCCG
>NC_038243.2:22044383-22045074 GCF_000004515.6 Glycine max
TCGAGACTCTCGTAATTGAAAACAAAAGCTCGTAGCAAATTCAAACGACAATAACTTTTTGCTCAGATGTCCGATTATGTCCCGTAGTATATCCATACGCTCGTAATTAAAAACAGAAGCTCGTAGCAAATTCAAACGACAAGAACTTTTAACTCAGATGTCCGATTGAGTGCTCTAATATATCGAGACGCTCGAAATTGAAAACAGAAGCTCTGAGCAAATTCAAAGGACAATAACTTATATCTCGGATGTCCGATTAATTCCCGTAATATATCGAGATGCTCGAAATTGAAAACGGCAGCTCATAGCAAATACTAACGACCATAACATTTTACTCGGATGTCCGATTGTGACCCGTAATATATTGAGACACTCGAAATTGAAAACATAAGCTCTTCGCAAACTCTAACGACAATAACTTTTTACTCGGATGTACGATTGTGTCTCGTAATATATCGAGATGCCCGGAATTGAAAACATAAGCTCTGAGCAAATGCAAAAAAAATAACTTATATCTCGGATGTCCGATTGTGTCCCGTAGTATATCGAGACGCTCGTAATTGGAAACAGAAGCTCGTAGCAAATTCAAACCCCAATAAATTTTAACTCACATGTACGATTAAGTCCCGTAATATAACGAGACGCTTGATATTGAAAACAAAAGCTCTGAGCAAATTCTAACGACAAAAAC
>NC_038243.2:22046027-22047522 GCF_000004515.6 Glycine max
GCTCCTAGTGGATGACCCTCCGCTTCTGAGTGTCGTAAGTGACAATAACTTTTTACTCGGATGTCCGATTGTGTCCCGTAGTATATCGTGAAGCTTGACATTGAAAATAGAAGCTATGAGCAAATTCAAACGACAATAACTTTTTACTCCGATGTCCGATTGTGTCCCGTAGTATATCGAGACTCCCGTAATTGAAAACAGAAGCTCGTAGCAAATTCAAACGACAATAATATTTTACTCAGATGTCCGATTATGTCCCGTAGTATATCCATACGCTCGTAATTGAAAACAGAAGCTCGTAGAAAATTCAAACGACAACAACTTTCAACTCAGATGTCCGATTGAGTGCTCTAATATATCGAGACGCTTGAAATTGAAAACAGAAGCTCTTAGCAAATTCAAAGGACTATAACTTATATCTCGGATGTCCGATTAAGTCCCATAATATATCGAGATTCTCGAAATTGAAAATGGAAGCTCGTAGCAAATACTAACGACCATAACATTTTACTCGGATGTCCGATTGTGACCCGTAATATATTGAGACACTCGAAATTGAAAATATAAGCTCTTTGCAAACTCTAACGACAATAACTTTTTCTCGGATGTACGATTGTGTCTCGTAATATATCGAGATGCTCGGAATTGAAAACATAAGCTCTGAGCAAATGCAAAAAAAATAACTTATATCTTGGATGTCCGATTGTGTCCCTTGTATATCGAGATGCTCGAAATTGGAAACAGAAGCTCGTAGCAAATTCAAACCCCAATAAATTTTAACTCAGATGTACGATTAAGTCCCGTAATATAACGAGACGCTTGATATTGAAAACAAAAGCTCTGAGCAAATTCTAACGACAAAAAGTTTTCCTCGGATGTCCGATTCAGTCCCGTAATATATCGAGCCGCTCGTAATTGAAAACGGAAGCTCCGAGAAAATTAAAATGACAATAACTTTTTACTCGGATGTCCGATTGTGTCCCGTAGTATATCGTGAAGCTCGACATTGAAAACAGAAGCTCTGAGCAAATTCAAACGACAATAACTTTTTACTCCGATGTCCGATTGTGTCCTGTAGTATATCGAGACTCTCGTAATTGAAAACAGAAGCTCGTAGCAAATTCAAACGATAATAACTTTTTACTTAGATGTCCGATTATGTCCCGTAGTATATCCATACGCTCGTAATTGAAAACAGAAGCTCGTAGCAAATTCAAACGACAACAACTTTTAACTCAGATGTCCGATTGAGTGCTCTAATATATCGAGACGCTCGAAAGCAAATTCAAAGGACAATAACTTATATCTCGGATGTCTGATTAAGTCCCGTAATATATCGAGATGCTCGAAATTGAAAACATAAGCTCTGAGCAAATGCAAAAAAAAATAACTTATATCTTCGGATGTTCCGATTGTGTCCCGTAGTATATCGAGGCGCTCGTAATTGGAAAACAGAAGCTCGTAGCAAATTCAAACCCCATTAAATTTTAACTCA
>NC_038243.2:22047692-22048450 GCF_000004515.6 Glycine max
ACTTTTTACTCGGATGTCCGAATGTGACCCGTAGTATATCGTGAAGCTCGAGCCAAAAACAGAAGCTTTGAGCAAATTCAAAAGACAAAAACTTTTTACTCCGATGTCCGATTGTGTCCCGTAGTATATCGAGACTCTCCTAATTGAAAATAGAAGCTCGTAGCAAATTCAAACGACAATAACTTTTTACTCGGATGTTCGATTGAGTCGCGTAGTATATCCATACACTCGTAATTGAAAACAGAAGCTCGTAGCAAATTCAAACGACAACAACTTTTAACTCAGATGTCCGATTGAGTGCTCTAATATATCGAGACGCTCGAAATTGAAAACAGAAGCTCTGAGCAAATTCAAAGGACAATAACTTATATCTCGGATGTCCGATTTAGTCCCGTAATATATCGAGATGCTCGAAATTGAAAACGGAAGCTCGTAGCAAATACTAACGACCATAACTTTTTACTCGGATGTCCGATTGTGACCCGTAATATATTGAGACACTCGAAATTGAAAACATAAGCTCTTTGCAAATTCTAACGGCAATAACTTTTTACACGGATGTATGATTGTGTCCCGTAATATATCGAGATGCTCGAAATTGAAAACATAAGCTCAGAGCAAATGCAAAAAAAAAAAATAACTTATATCTCGAATGTCCGATTTTGTCCCGTAGTATATCGAGGCACTCGTAATTGGAAACAGAAGCTCTTAGCAAATTCAAACCCCATTAAATTTTAACTCAGATGTAAGATTAAGTC
>NC_038243.2:22052000-22054064 GCF_000004515.6 Glycine max
AGATGCTCGAAATTGAAAACGGCAGCTCGTAGCAAATACTAACGACCATAACATTTTACTCGGATGTCTGATTATGATCCGTAATATATTGAGACACTCGAAATCGAAAACATAAGCTCTTTGCAAACTCTAACGACAATAAGTTTTTACTCGGATGTACGATTGTGTCTCGTAATATATCAAGATGCTCAGAATTGAAAACATAAGCTCTGAGCAAATGCAAAAAAAAATAACTTATATCTCGGATGTCCGATTGTGTCCCGTAGTATATCGTGAAGCTCGACATTGAAAACAGAAGCCCTGAGCAAATTCAAACGACAATAACTTTTTACTCCGATGTCCGATTGTGTCCCGTTGTATATCGAGACTCTCGTAATTAAAAATAGAAGCTCGTAGCAAATTCAAACGACAATAACTTTTTACTCAGATGTCCGATTATGTCCCGTAGTATATCCATACGCTCGTAATTGAAAACAGATGCTCGTAGCAAATTCAAACAACAACAACTTTTAACTCAGATGTCCGATTGAGTGTGCTAATATATCGAGACGCGCGAAATTGAAAACAAAAGCTCTGAGCAAATTCAAAGGATAATAACTTATATCTCGGATGTCCAATTAAGTCCCGTAATATATCGAGATGCTCGAAATTGAAAACGGCAGCTCGTAGCAAATACTAACGACCATAACTTTTTACTCTGATGTCTGATTGTGACCCGTAATATATTGAGACACTCGAAATTGAAAACATAAGCTCTTTGCAAATTCTAACGACAATAACTTTTTACTCGGATGTATGATTGTGTCCTGTAATATATCGAGATGCTCGAAATTGAAAACATAAGCTCTGAGCAAATGCAAAAAAAAAAAAAAACTTATATCTCGGATGTCCGATTGTGTCCCGTAGTATATCGAGGCGCTCGTAATTGGAAAGAGAAGGTCGTAGCAAATTCAAACCCCATTAAATTTTAACTCAGATGTACAATTAAGTCCCGTAATATAACGAGACGCTTGATATTGAAAACAAAAGCTCTGAGCAAATTCTAATGACAAAAACGTTTTCCTCGGATGTCTGATTCAGTCCCGTAATATATCGAGCCGCTCGTAGTTAAAACGGAAGCTCTAAGAAAATTAAAATGACAATAACTTTTTACTCGGATGTCCGATTGTGTCCCGTAGTATATCGTGAAGCTTGACATTGAAAATAGAAGCTATGAGCAAATTCAAACGACAATAACTTTTTACTCCGATGTCCGATTGTGTCCCGTAGTATATCGAGACTCCCGTAATTGAAAACAGAAGCTCGTAGCAAATTCAAACGACAATAATATTTTACTCAGATGTCCGATTATGTCCCGTAGTATATCCATACGCTCGTAATTGAAAACAGAAGCTCGTAGAAAATTCAAACGACAACAACTTTCAACTCAGATGTCCGATTGAGTGCTCTAATATATCGAGACGCTTGAAATTGAAAACAGAAGCTCTTAGCAAATTCAAAGGACTATAACTTATATCTCGGATGTCCGATTAAGTCCCATAATATATCGAGATTCTCGTAATTGAAAACAAAAGCTCGTAGCAAATACTAACGACCATAACATTTTACCAGATGTCCGATTATGTCCCGTAATATATTGAGACACTCGAAATTGAAAACATAAGCTCTTAGCAAATTCTAACGGCAATAACTTTTTACTCGGATGTATGACTGTGTCCCGTAATATATCGAGATGCTCGATATTGAAAACATAAGCTCTGAGCAAATGCAAAAAAAAAAAACTTATATCTCGGATGTCCGATGTGTCCCGTAGTATATCGAGGCGATCCGTAATTGGAAACGGAAGCTCGGAGCAAATTCAAATCCCCTTAAATTTTAACTCAAATGTACGATTAAGTCCCGCCATATAGCGAGATGTTTTGATATTGAAAACAAAAGCTTTGAGTTAATTCTAACAACATATTCGTTTTCCTCGGAATGTTTGATTCAGTCCCGTAAGATATGGAGGCCTTGTAATTGAAACCGGAATCTTCGAGTAAGTTAAAATGCAATAACTTTTTACTC
>NC_038243.2:22054391-22055438 GCF_000004515.6 Glycine max
CCTTTTACTCCGATGTCCGATTGTGTCCCGTAGTATATCGAGACTCTCGTAATTGAAAACAGAAGCTCGTAGCAAATGCAAATTACAATAACTTTTTACTCAGATGTCCGATTATGTCCCGTAGTATATCCATACGCTCGTAATTGAAAACAGAAGCTCGTAGCAAATTCAAACAACAACAACTTTTAACTCAGATGTCCGATTGAGTACGCTAATATATCGAGACGCGGGAAATTGAAAACAGAAGCTCTGAGCAAATTCAAAGGACAATGACTTATATCTCGAATGTCCGATTAAGTCCCGTAATATATCGAGATGCTCGAAATTGAAAACGGAAGCTCGTAGCAAATACTAACGACCATAACTTTTTACTCGGATGTCCGATTGTGACCCGTAATATATTGAGACACTCGAAATTGAAAACATATGCTCTTTGCAAATTCTAACGACAATAACTTTTTACTCGGATGTATGATTGTGTCCCGTAATATATCGAGATGCTCGAAATTGAAAACATAAGCTCTGAGCAAATGCAAAAAAAAAATAACTTATATCTCGGTTGTCCGATTGTATCCCGTAGTATATCGAGGCGCTCGTAATTGGAAACAGAAGCTCGTAGCAAATTCAAACCCCATTAAATTTTAACTCAGATGTACGATTAAGTCCCGTAATATAACGAGAGGCTTGATATTGAAAACAAAAGCTCTGAGCAAATTCTAACGACAAAAACGTTTTCCTCGGATGTCTGATTTAGTCCCGTAATATATCGAGCCGCTCGTAAATGAAAACGAAAGCTCCGAGACAATTAAAATGACAATAACTTTTTACTCGGATGTCCGATTGTGTCCCGTAGTATATCGTGAAGCTCGACAATGAAAACAAAAGCTCTGAGCAAATTCAAAGGATAATAACTTATATCTCGGATGTCCAATTAAGTCCCGTAATATATCAAGATGCTCGAAATTGAAAACAGAAGCTCTGTGCAAATTCAAACGACAATAAATTTTGACTCGGATGTATGATTGTGTCCCGTAATATATCGAGACC
>NC_038243.2:22056384-22056592 GCF_000004515.6 Glycine max
TTCAAATGACAATAAATATATCTCGGATGTCCGATTAAGTCCCGTAATATATCGAGATGCTCGAAATTGAAAACGGCAGCTCGTAGCAAATACTAACGACCATAACATTTTACTCGTGATGTCTGATTATGATCCGTAATATATTGAGACACTCGAAATCGAAAACATAAGCTCTTTGCAAACTCTAACGACAATAACTTTTTACTCG
>NC_038243.2:22057203-22057428 GCF_000004515.6 Glycine max
TTCTAACGACAATAACTTTTTACTTGGATGTATGATTGTGTCCCGTAATATATCGAGATGCTCGAAATTGAAAACATAAGCTCTGAGCAAATGCAAAAAAAAAATAACTTATATCTCGGTTGTCCGATTGTATCCCGTAGTATATCGAGGCGCTCGTAATTGGAAACAGAAGCTCGTAGCAAATTCAAACCCCATTAAATTTTAACTCAGATGTACGATTAAGTC
>NC_038243.2:22057676-22059344 GCF_000004515.6 Glycine max
TATAACTCGGATGTCCAATTAAGTTCCGTAATATATCGAGACTCTCGTAATTGAAAACAGAAGCTCGTAGCAAATTCTAACGACAATAACTTTTTACTCAGATGTCCGATTATGTCCCGTAGTATATCCAGACGCTCGTAATTGAAAACAGAAGCTCGTAGCAAATTCAAACGACAACAACTTTTTACTCAGATGTCCGATTGAGTGCTCTAATATATCGAGACGCTCGAAATTGAAAACAGAAGCTCTGAGCAAATTCAAAGGACAATAAATTATATCTCGGATGTCCGATTAAGTCCCGTAATATATCGAGATGCTCGAAATTGAAAACGGCAGGTCGTAGCAAATACTAACGACCATAACATTTTACTCGGATGTCCGACTGTGATCCGTAATATATTGAGACACTCGGAATTGAAAATATAAGCTCTTTGCAAACTCTAACGACAATAACTTTTTACTCGGATGTACGATTGTGTCTCGTAATATATCAAGATGCTCGGAATTGAAAACATAAGCTCTGAGCAAATGCAAAAAAAAAAAAACTTATATCTCGGATGTCCGATTGTGTCCCGTAGTATATCGTGAAGCTCGACATTGAAAACAGAAGCCCTGAGCAAATTCAAATGACAATAACTTTTTACTCGGATGTCCGATTGTGTCCTGTGGTATATCGTGAAGCTCGACATTGAAAACAGAAGCTTTGAGCAAAATCAAACGACAATAACTTTTACTCCGATGTCCGATTGTGTCCCGTAGTATATCGAGACTCTCGTAATTGAAAACAGAAACTCGTAGCAAATGCAAATGACAATAACTTTTTACACAGATGTCCGATTATGGCCCGTAGTATATCCATACGCTCGTAATTGAAAACAGAAGCTCGTAGCAAATTCAAACGACAATAACTTTTTACTCAGATGTCCGATTATGTCCCGTAGTATATCCAAACGCTCGTAATTGAAAACAGAAGCTCGTAGCAAATTCAAACGACAACCACTTTTTACTCAGATGTCCGATTGAGTGCTCTAATATATCGAGACGCTCAAAATTGAAAACAGAAGCTCTGAGCAAATTCAAAGGACAATAAATTATATCTCGGATGTCCGATTAAGTCCCGTAATATATCGAGATGCTCGAAATTGAAAACGGCAGCTCGTAGCAAATACTAACGACCATAACTTTTTACTCTGATGTCTGATTGTGACCCGTAATATATTGAGACACTCGAAATTGAAAACATAAGCTCTTTGCGAATTCTAACGACAATAACTTTTTTCTCGGATGTATGATTGTGTCCCGTAATATATCGAGATCCTTCGAAATTGAAAACATAAGCTCTGAGCTAATTCATTAATAACATAACTTATATCTGGGATGTCCGATTGTGTCCCGTAGTTTATCGAGGCGCTCGTAATTGGAAATAGAAGCTCGTAGCAAATTCAAACCCCATTAAATTGTAACTCAGATGTACGATTAAGTCCCGTAATATAACGAGACGCTTGATATTGAAAAAAAAAGCTCTAAGCAAATTCTAACGACAAAAACGTTTTCCTCGGATGTCTGATTCAGTCCCGTAATATATCGAGCCGCTCGTAATTGAAACGGAGCTCCGAGTAAATTAAAATGACAATAACTTTTTACTCGGATGTCCAATTATGTCCCGTA
>NC_038243.2:22073651-22078188 GCF_000004515.6 Glycine max
TACTCCAACCGTTGTGAGGCGGAAAGCATAGGATCCCCCTCCGATTCAGTCTCGTAATATATCGAGACGCTCAAAATTGAAAACAGAAGTTCTTTGCAAATTTTAACGACAATAACTTTTTACTCGGATGTCTGATTGAATCTCATAATATATCGAGCCGCTCGTAATTGAAAACGGAAGCTCTGAGAAAGTTAAAATGACAATAACTTTTTACTCGGATGTCCGATTGTGTCCCATAGTATGTCGAGACCCTCGTAATTGAAAACAGAAGCTCGTAGCAAATTCAAACGACAATAACTTTTTACTCAGATGTCCGATTATGTCCCATAGTATATCCATACGCTCGTAATTGAAAACAGAAGCTCGTAGCAAATTCAAACGACAACAACATTTAACTCAGATGTCTGATTGAGTGCTCTAATATATCGAGACGCTCGAAATTGAAAACAGAAGCTCTGAGCAAATTCAAAGGACAATAACTTATATCTCGGATGTCCGATTAAGTCCCGTAATATTTCAAGATGCTCGAAATTGAAAACGGCAGCTCGTAGCAAATACTAACGACCATAACATTTTACTCGGATGTCCGATTGTGACCCGTAATATATTGAGACACACGAAATTGAAAACATAAGCTCTTTGCAAATTCTAACGACAATAACTTTTTACTCGGATGTACGATTGTGTCCCGTAATATATCGAGATGCTCGAAATTGAAAACATAAGCTCTGATCAAATGTAAACAAAAATAACTTATATCTCGGATGTCCGATTGTGTCCCGTAGTATATCGTGAAGCTCGACATTGAAAACAGAAGCTCTGAGCAAATTCAAACGACAATTAACTTTTTTCTCCGATGTCCGATTGTGTCCCGTAGTATATCAAGACGCTCAAAATTCAGAACAGATGGTCCGAGCAAATTCAAACACTAATAACTTTTTACTTGGGCATCCGATTGAGTCTCGTAATATATCAAGACACTCAAAATTGAAAACGGAAGCTTGTAGCAAATTCAAACGACAATAACTTTTTACTCAGATGTCCGATTGAGTGCTCTAATATTTCGAGACGCTCAAAATTGAAAATAGAGGCTCTCGGCAAATTCAAACGACAATAACTTTTATCTCGGATGTCGGATCGAGTCCTATAATATATCGAGACGCTCGAAATTGAAAACAGATGCTCTGAGCAAATTCAAACGACAATAACTTTTTACTCGGATGTCCGATTGTGTCCCGTAATATATCTAGACGCTTGTAATTGAAAATGGAAGCTTGTAGCAAATTCAAACAGGAATAACTTTTTACTCGAATAACCGATTATGTCCCTTAATATATTGAGAAGCTTGAAATTGAAAACGGAAGCTCGTAGCAAATGCAAACCACAATAACTTTTAACTCAGATGTCCTATTAAGTTCCGTAATATATCGAGACGTTCAAAATTGAAAACAGAAGCTTTTAGCAAATTCTAACGGCAATAACTTTTTACTCGGATGTCTGATTGAGTCCCGTAATATATCGAGCCTCTCGTAATTCAAAATGAAAGCTCTAAGAAAGTTAAAATGACAATAACTTTTTACTCGGATGTCCGATTGTGTCCCGTAAAATATCGTGAAGCTCGACATTGAAAACACAAGCTATGAGCAAATTCAAACGACAATAACTTTTTACTCGGATGTCCGATTCAGTCTCGTAATATATCGAGACTCTCAAAATTGAAAACGTAAGCTAGTAGCAAATGCAAACCACATTAACTTTTAACTCGGATGTCCGATTAAGTCCCGTAATATATCGAGACGCTCGAAATTGAAAACATAAGCTCTTAGCAAATTCTAACGACAATAACTTTTTACTCGAATGTCCGATTGTGTCCCGTAATATATCAAGATGATCAAAATTGAAAACAGATGCTCTTAGAAAATTCAAACGACAATAACTTTTAACTCGGATGTCCAATTGAGTGTTGTAATATATCGAGATGCTAAAAATTGAAAACAAAAGTTCTAAGCAAATTCTAACGACAATAACTTTTTACCTCAGATGTCCGATTGAGTGCTCTAATATATCGAGACACTCGAAATTGAAAACAAAAGCTTTGACCAAATTCAAACGACATTAACTTTTATCTCGTATGTCAGATTGAGTTCCGTAATATATCGAGACGCTCGAAATTGAAAACAGATTCTCTCAACAAATTCAAACGACAATAACTTTTTACTCGGATTTTCGATTGTGTGCCGTAATATAGCTAGACGCTTGTAATTGAAAATGGAAGCTTGTAGAAAATTTAAACCGCAATAACTTTTTACTCGGATGTCCGATTGTGTCCCTTAGTCTATCCAGATGCTCGTAATTGAAAACAGATGCTCGAAGAAAATTCAAACGACAATAACATTTTATTCGGATGTCCGATTGTGTCTCGTAGTATATCGAGACGCTCGTAATTGAAAACAGAAGCTCGTAGCAAATTCAAACGACAATAACTTTTTACTCAGATGTCGGATTGTGTCCTGTAATATATCTAGACGCTTGTAATTGAAAATGGAAGCTTGTAGCAAATTCAATCCGCAATAACTTTTTACTCGGATGTCCGATTAAGTCTCGTAATATATCGAGATGCTCGAAATTGAAAACGGAAGCTCGTAGCAAATGCAAACCACAAGAACTTTTAACTCGGATGTCCGATTATGTCCCGTAATATATCGACACGCTTGATATTGAAAACAGAAGCTCTGAGCAAATTCTAACGACGAAAACTTTTTACTCGGATGTCTGATTGAGTCCTGTAATAGATCAAGCCACTCTTAATTGAAAACGGAAGCTCTAAGAAAATTAAAATGACAATATCTTTTTACTCTGATGTCTGATTGTGTCCCGTAGTGTATCGTGAAACTCGACATTGAAAACAGAAGCTCTGAGCAAATTCAAACGACAATAACTTTTTACTACGATGTCCGATTGTGTCCCGTAGTATATCAAGACGCTAAAAATTCAGAACAGAAGGTCTGATCTAAATCAAACGACAATAACTTTTTACTCGGATGCCCGATTCAATCTCGTAATATATTGACACGCTCAAAATTTAAAATGGAAGCTTGTAGCAAATGGAAACCACAATAACTATTAACTCGGATGTCCGATTTAGTCCCGTAATATATTGTGACGCTCGCAATTGAAAACATAAGCTCTTAGCAAATTCTAACGACAATAACTTGTTACTCGGATGTACGATTTTTTCCCGTAGTATATAGAGACGCTCGTAATTGAAAACAGAGCTCGTAGCAAATTCCAACTACAATAACTTTTTACTCGGATGTCTGACTGTGTCCCGTAGTATATCAAGATGCTTGTAATTGAAAACAGAAGCTCGTAGCAAATTCAAACGACAATAAATTTTTATTCGGATGTCTGATTGTGTCATGTAGTTATAGAGACGCTCGTAATTGAAAACAGAAGCTCGTAGCAAATTCTAACGACAATAACTTTTTACTCGGATGTACGATTGTGTACCGTAATATATCGAGACGCTCGTAATTGAAAAAAGAAGCTCGTAGCAAATTCAAACTACAATAACTTTTTACTCGGATGTCCGATTGTGTCCCGTAGTATATCGAGACGCTCGTAATTGAAAACAAAAACTCGTTGCAAATTCAAACGACAATAACTTTTTACTCGGATGTCCGATTGTGTCCCGTAGTATATCAAGACACTCACAATATAAAACAGAAGCTCGTACCAAATTCAAACGACAATAACTTTTTACTCGGATATCCGATTGTGTCCCGTAGTATATCGAGACGCTCATAATTCAAAACAGAAGCTCTTAGGAAATTCAAACGACAATAACTTTTAACTCAGATGTCCGATTGAGTGCTCTAATATATCGAGACGCTTGAAATTGAAAATGGAAGCTCGTAGCAAATGCAAACCCCAATAACTTCTAACTCGGATATACGATTAAGTCCTGTAATATATCGAGACGCTTGATATTGAAAACAGAAGCTCTGAGCAAATTCTAACGACAAAAACTTTTAACTCGGATGTCAGATTGACTCCCATAGTATATCGTGATGCTCGACATTAAAAACAGAAGCTCTGAGCAAATTCAAATGATAATAACTTTTTACTTCGATGTCCAATTGTGTCCCATAGTAGATCAGGACGAGCAAAATTCAGAACAAAAGGTCTGAGCAAAATCAAACGACAATAACTTTTTACTCGGATGTCCGATTGAGTCTCGTAATATATCGAGACGCTCAAAATTGAAAATGGAAGCTCGTAGCAAATGCAAACCACAATAACTTTCAACTCGGATATCCGATTAAGTCCTGGAATATATCGTGACGCTCGAAATTGAAAACATAAGCTCTTAGCAAATTCTAACGACAGTAACTTTTTACTCGGATGTCCGATTGAGTCTCGTAATATATCGAGATGCTAAAAATTGAAAATGGAAGCTCGTAGCAAATGCAAACCACAATAACTTTCAACTCGGATGTCCGATTAAGTCCTGGAATATATCGTGACGCTCGAAATT
>NC_038243.2:22078288-22145842 GCF_000004515.6 Glycine max
GTGTCTCGTAATATATCGAGACGCTCGAAATTGAAACAGGATGCTCTGAGAAAATTAAAATGACAATAACTTTAAACTTGGATGTCCGATTGTGTCCTGTAATATATCTAGGCGCTTGTAATTGAAAATGGAAGCTTGTAGCAAATTCAAACCGCAATAACTTTATACTGGGATGTCCGATTGTGTCCCGTAGTATATCGAGACGCTCGTAATTGAAAATTGAAGCTCGTAGCAGATTCAAACGACAATAACTTTTAGCATAGATGTCCGATTGAGTGTTCTAATATATCGAGATGCTCGACATTGAAAACAGAAGCTCTGAGTAAATTCAGAAGACAATGACTTATATCTCGGATGTCGAATTGAGTCCCGTAATATATTGAGGCCCTCGAAATTGAAAAAAGATGCTCTGAGCAAATTCAAACGACAATAACTTTTACTCGGATGACCGATTGTGTCCCGAAGTATATCAAGACGCTCGTAAATGAAAACGGATGCTCGTACCAAATTCAAACAACAAAAACTTTTTACTCGGATGTCCGATTGTGTCTAGTAATATATCTACCCGCTTGTAATTGAAAATGGAAGCTTGTTGCAAATTCAAATCGCAATAACTTTTTACTCGGATGTCCGATTAAGTCCCGTAATATATCGAGATGCTCGAAATTGAAAATGGAAGCTCGTAGCAAATGCAAATCACAATAACATTTAACTCGGATGTCCGATTAAGTCCCGTAATATAACAAGATGCTCGATATTGAAAACAGAAGTTCTGAGCAAATTCTAACAACAAAAACTTTTTACTCGGATGTTTGATTGAGTCACGTAATATATCGTGACGCTCGAAATTGAAAACATAAGCTCTTAGCAAATTCTAACGACAATAACTTTTTACTCGAATATCCGATTGTGTCCCGTAGTATATCGAGACACTCGTAATAAAAAATAGAAGCTCGTAGCAAATTCAAATGACAATAACTTTTAACTCAGATGTCCGATTGAATGCTCTAATATATTAAGACGCTCGAAATTGAAAATAGAATTTCTGAGCAAATTCAAACGACAATAAATTTTATCTCGGATGTCAGATTGAGTCCCGTAATATATCAAGACGCTCGAAATTGAAAACAGATGGTCTGAGCAAATTCAAACGACAATAACTTTTTTCTCGGATGTCGATTGTGTCCCGTAATATATCTAGACGCTTGAAATTGAAAATGGAAGCATGTAGCAAATTCAAACTGCAATAACTTTTTACTCGGATGTCTAATTGTGTCCTGTAGTATATAGAGACGCTCATAATGTAAAACAGAGCTCGTAGCAAATTCCAACTACAATAACTTTTTACTCGGATGTCTGATTGTGTCCCGTAGTATTTCAAGACGCTTGTAATTGAAAACAGAAGCTCATAGCAAATTCAAATGACAATAAATTTTTACTCGAATGTCCGATTGTGTCCTGTAGTATATAGAGACTCTCGTAATTGAAAACAGAAGCTCGTAGCAAATTCAAACGACAATAACTTTTTACTCGGATGTCCGATTGTGTCCCGTAGTATATCAAGACACTCGCAATATAAAACAGAAGCACGTACCAAATTCAAACGACAATAACTTTTTACTCGGATATCCTATTGTGTCCCGTAGTATATCGAGACGCTCATTATTGAAAATAGAAGCTCGTAGGAAATTCAAACGACAATAACTTTTAACTCAGATGTCCGATTGAGTGCTCTAATATATCGAGACGCTCGAAATTCAAAATGGAAGCTCGTAGCAAATGCAAACCCCAATAAATTTTAACTCGGATATACGATTAAGTCCCGTAATACATCGAGACGCTTGATATTGAAAACAGGATTGTCCGATTGTGTCTCGTAATATATCGAGACGCTCGAAATTGAAACAGGATGCTCTTAGAAAATTAAAATGACAATAACTTTTTACTTGGATGTCTAATTGTGTCCCGTAATATATATAGGCGCTTGTAATTGAAAATGGAAGCTTGTAGCAAATTCAAACCGCAATAACTTTTTACTGGGATGTCCGATTGTGTCCCGTAGTATATCGAGACGGTCGTAATTGAAAATTGAAGCTCGTAGCAAATTCAAACGACAATAACTTTAAGCATAGATTTCCGATTGAGTGTTCTAATATATCGAGACGCTCGACATTGAAAACAGAAGCTCTGAGCAAATTCAAAAGACAATAACTTATATCTCGGATGTCGAATTGAGTCCCGTAATATATTGTGGCCCTCGAAATTGAAAAAAGATGCTCTGAGCAAATTCAAACGACAATAACTTTTACTCGGATGACCGATTGTGTCCCGACGTATATCGAGACGCTCGTAAATGAAAACGGATGCTCGTACCAAATTCAAACAACAATAACTTTTTACTCGGATGTCCGATTGTGTCTAGTAATATATCTACCCGCTTGTAATTGAAAATGGAAGCTTGTAGCAAATTCAAATCGCAATAACTTTTTACTCGGATGTCCAATTAAGTCCCGTAATATATCGAGATGTTGAAATTGAAAACGGAAGCTCGTAGCAAATGCAAACCACAATAACATTCAACTCGGATTTCCAATTAAGTCCCGTATTATATCAAGATGCTCGATATTGAAAACAGAAGTTCTGAGCAAATTCTAACAACAAAAACTTTTTACTCGGATGTCTGATTGAGTCACGTAATATATCGTGACGCTCAAAATTGAAAACATAAGCTCTTAGCAAATTCTAACGACAATAACTTTTTACTCGGATGTACGATTTTGTCCTGTAGTATGTCGAGATGCTCCAAATTGAAAACAGAAGCTCCTGGAAAATTCAAACTACAATAACTTCTTACTCCGATGTCCGATTGTGTCTCGTAGTATATCGAGACGCTCGTAATTGAAAACAGAAGCTCGTAGCAAATTCAAACGACAGTAACTTTTTACTCGAATGTCCGATTGTGTCCCGTAATATATCTAGACGCCTATAATTGAAAATGGAGGCTTGTAGTAAATTCAAACCGCAAATACTTTTTACTCGAATGTCTGATTGTGTCTTGTAGTATATATAGACGCTCGTAATTGAAAACAGAAGCTCGTAGCAAATTCCAACGACAATAACTTTTTACTCGGATGTCCGATTGTGTCCCGTAGCATATCGAGACGCTCGTAATTGAAAACAGAAGCTCGTAGCAAATTCAAACGACAATAACTTTTTACTCGGATGTCCGATTGTGTCCTGTAGTATATAGAGACGCTCGTAATTGAAAATAGAAGCTCGTAGCAAATTCAAACGACAATAACTTTTTACTTGGATGTCCGATTGTGTCCCGTATTATATCGAGATGCTCGTAATTGAAAACAAAAGCTCGTTGCAAATCCGAACGACAATAACTTTTTACTCGGATGTCCGATTGTGTCCCGTAGTATATCAAGATGCTCGCAATTGAAAACAGAAGCTCATACCAAATTCAAACGACAATAACTTTTACTCGGATGTCCGATTGTGTCCCGTAGTATATCGAGACGCTCGTAATTGAAAACAGAAGCTCGTAGGAAATTCAAACGACAATAACTTTTAACTCAGATGTCCGAGTGAGTGCTCTAATATATTGAGACGCTCGAAATTGAAAACGGAAGCTCGTAGCCATTGCAAACCCCAATAACTTTTAACTCGGATATACGATTAAGTCCTGTAATATATCGAGACGCTTGATATTGAAAACAGAAGCTCTGAGCAAATTCTAATGACAAAATTTTTTAACACGGATGTCTGATTGAGTCGCGTAGTATATCGTGATGCTCGACTTTGAAAATAGAAGCTCTGAGCACATTCAAATGACAATAACTTTTTACTCCGATGTCCGATTGTGTCCCATATTATATCAGGACGAGCAAAATTCAGATCAGAAGGTCTGAGCAAAATCAAACGACAATAATTTTTTACTCGGATGTCCGATTGATTCTTGTAATATATCGAGACGCTCAAAATTGAAAATGGAAGCTCGTAGCAAATGCAAGCCACAATAACTTTTAACTCGGATGTCCGATATTGTCCCGAAGTATATCGTGAAGCTCAACATTGAAAACAGAATCTCTGAGCAAATTCAAATGACAATAACTTTTTACTCCGATGTCCGATTATGTCCCATCGTATATCAAGACGCTCAAAATTCAGAACAGAAGGTCTGAGCAAAATAAAACGACACTAACTTTTTACTCGGATGTCCGATGGAGTCTCGTAATATATCGAGACACTCAAAATTGAAAACGTAAGCTCTTAGCAAATGCAAACCACAATAACTTTTAACTCGGATGTCCGCTTAAGTCCCGCAATATATCGTGACGCTCGATATTGAAAACATAAGCTCTTAGAAAATTCTAACGTCAATAACTTTTTACTCGGATGTCCGATTGTGACCCGTAATATATCTAGACGCTCGAAATTGAAAACATAAGCTCTTAGCAAATTCTAACGACAATACCTTTTTACTCGGATGTACGATTGTGTCCCGTAATATATCGACACGCTCGTAATTGAAAAAAGAAGCTCGTTCCAAATTCAAACTACAATAACTTTTTACTCGGATGTCCGATTGTGTCCCGTAGTATATCGAGACGCTCGTAATAAAAAATAGAAGCTTGTAGCAAATTCAAATGACATTAACTTTTAACTCAAATGTCCAATTGAATACTCTAATATATTAAGACACTCGAAATTGAAAATAGAAGCTCTGAGCAAATTCAAACGACAATAACTTTTATCTCGGATGTCAGATTGAGTCTCGTAATATATCGAGACGCTCGAAATTGAAAACAGATGGTCTGAGCAAATTCAAACGACAATAAGTTTTTTCTCGGATGTCGATTGTGTCCCGTAATATATCTAGATGATTGAAATTGAAAATGGAAGCTTCTAGCAAATTCAAACTGCAATAACTTTTTACTCGGATGTCTGATTGTGTCCTGTACTATATAGAGACGCTCATAATTGAAAACAAAGCTCGTAGCAAATTCCAACTACAATAACTTTTTACTCGGATGTCTGATTGTGTCTCGTAGTATATCGAGACGCTCGTAATTGAAAACAGAAGCTCGTAGCAAATTCAAACGACAATAAATTTTTACTCGGATGTCCGATTGTGTCCTGTAGTATATAGAGACGCTCGTAATTGAAAACAGAAGCTCGTAGCAAATTCAAACGACAATAACTTTTTACATGGATGTCCGATTGTGTCCCGTAGTATATCGAGACGCTCGTAATTGAAAACAAGAGCTCGTTGCAAATTCAAATGACAATAACTTTTTTTTTCGGATGTCTGATTGTGTCCCGTAGTATATCAAGACACTCGCAATTGAAAACAGAAGCTCGTACCAAATTCAAACGACAATAACCTTTTACTCGGATGTCCGATTGTGTCCCATAGTATATCGAGACACTCATAATTGAAAACAGAAGCTCGTAGGAAATTCAAATGACAATAACTTTTAACTCTGATGTTCGATTGAGTGCTCTAATATATCGACACGCTCGAAATTGAAAACGGAAGCTCGTAGCAAATGCAAACCCCAATAACTTTTAACTCGGATATATGATTAAGTCCCGTAATATATCGAGACGCTTGATATTGAAAACAGAAGCTCTGAGCAAATTCTAACGACAAAATTTTTTAACACGGATGTCTGATTGAGTCGCGTAGTATATCGTGATGCTCGACATTGAAAACTGAAGCTCTGAGCAAATTCAAATGATAATAAATTTTTACTTCGATGTCCGATTGTGTCCCATAGTATATCAGGACGAGCAAAATTCAGAATTGAAGGTCTGAGCAAAATCAAACGACAATAACTTTTTACTCGGATGTCCGATTGATTCTCGTAATATATCGAGACGCTCAAAATTGAAAATGGATGCTCTGAGAAAATTAAAACGACAATAACGTTTTACTTGGATGTCCGATTGTGTCCCGAATATATCTAGACGCTTGTAATTGAAAATGGAAGCTTGTAGCAAATTCAAACCGCAATAACTTTTTACTCGGATGTCCGATTGTGTCCCGTAGTATGTCGAGACGCTCGTAATTGAAAATTGAAACTCGACATTGAAAACATAAGCTCTGATTGAGTGTTCTAATATATCGAGACGCTCGTAATTGAAAATTGAAACTCGACATTGAAAACATAAGCTCTGATTGAGTGTTCTAATATATCGAGACGCTCGACATTGAAAACAAAAGCTCTGAGCAAATTGAAATGACAATAAATTATATCTCGGATGTCGAATTGAGTCCCGTAATATACTGAGGCCCTCAAAATTGAAAAAAGATGCTCTGAGCAAATTCAAACGACAATAACTTTTACTCGGATGTCCGATTGTGTCCCGAAGTATATCGAGACGCTCATAAATGAAAATGGATGCTCGTACCAAATTCAAACGACAATAAATTTTTACTCGGATGTCCAATTGTGTCTAGTAATATATCTACACGCTTGTAATTGAAAATGGAAGCTTGTAGCAAATTCAAACCGCAATAACTTTTTACTCGGATGTCCGATTAAGTCCCGTAATATACCGAGATGCTAGAAATTGAAAACGGAAGCTCATAGCAAATGCAAACCACAATAACATTTAACTAGGATGTTCGATTAAGTCCCGTAATATATCAAGATGCTCGATATTGAAAACGGAAGCTCTGAGCAAATTCTAACGACAAAAACTTTTTACTCGGATGTCTGATTGAGTCACATAATGTATCGTGACGCTCGAAATTGAAAACATAAGCTCTTAGCAAATTCTAACGACAATAACTTTTTACTCGGATGTACGATTGTGTCCTGTAGTATGTCGAGATGCTCCAAATTGAAAACAGAAGCTCGTAGCAAATTCAAACTACAATAACTTCTTACTCCGATGTCTGATTCTGTCTCGTAGTATATCGAGACGCTCGAAATTGAAAATAGAAGCTCGTAGAAAATTCAAACGACAATAACTTTTTACTCGGATGTCCGATTGTGTCCCGTAGTATATCTAGACGCTTGTAATTGTAAATCGAGGCTTGTAGCAAATTCAATCCGCAATAACTTTTTACTCGGATGTCCGATTGTGTCCCGTAGTATATCGGGACGCTCGTAATTGAAAACAGAAGCTCGTAGCAAATTCAAACGACAATAACTTTTTACTTGGATGTCCGATTGTGTCCCGTATTATATCGAGACGCTCGTAATTGAAAACAAAAGCTCGTTGCAAATCCAAACGACAATAACTTTCTACTCGGATGTCCGATTGTGTCCTGTAATATATCTAGACGCTTGTAATTGAAAATGGAACCTTGTAGCAAATTCAAACCGCAGTAAATTTTTACTCGGATGTCCGATTAAGTCTCGTAATATATCGAGATGCTCCAAATTGAAAACGGAAGCTCGTAGCAAATGCAAACCACAAAAACTTTTAACTCAGATGTCCAATTATGTCCTGTAATATATCGAGACGCTCGATATTGAAAACAGAAGCTCTGAGCAATTTCTAACGACAATAAGTTTTTACTTGGATGTCTGATTAAGTCCCGTAATATATCGAGCCGCTCGTAATTGAAAACGGAAGCTCTGAGAAAATTAAAATGACAATAACTTTTTACTCGGATGTCCGATTGTGTCCCGTAGTATATCGACACGCTGGTAATTGAAAATTGAAACTCGACATTGAAAACAGAAGCTCTGATTGAGTGTTCTAATATATCGAGACGCTCGACGTTGAAAACAAAAGCTCTGAGCAAATTCAAATGAGAATAACTTATATCTCGGATGCCGAATTGAGTCCCGTAATATATTGAGGCCCTCGAAATTGAAAAAAGATGTTCTGAGCAAATTCAAACGACAATAACTTTTACTCGGATGTCCGATTGTGTCCCGAAGTATATCGAGACGCTCGTAAATGAAAATGGATGCTCGCACCAAATTCAAACGACAATAAATTTTTACTCAGTTGTCCGATTGTGTCTAGTAATATATCTACACGCTTGTAATTGATAATGGAAGCTTGTAGCAAATTCAAACCGCAATAACTTTTTACTCGGATGTCCGATTAAGTCCCGTAATATATCGAGATGCTCGAAATTGAAAACGGAACCTCGTAGCAAATGCAAACCACAATAACATTTAACTAGGATGTCCGATTAAGTCCCGTAATATATCAAGATTCTCGATATTGAAAACAGAAGCTCTGAGCAAATTCTAACGACAAAAACGTTTTACTCGGATGTCTGATTGAGTCACGTTATATATCAAGACACTTGAAATTGAAAACATAAGCTCTTAGCAAATTCTAACGACAATAACTTTTTACTCGGATGTACGATTGTGTCCTGTAGTATGTCGAGATGCTCCAAATTGAAAACAGAAGCTCGTAGCAAATTCAAACTACTATAACTTCTTATTCCGATGTCTGATTGTGTCTAGTAGTATATCGAGACGCTCGTAATTGAAAACAGAAGCTCGTAGCAAATTCAAACGACAATAACTTTTTACTCGGATGTCCGATTGTGTCCCGTAGTATATCCAGACGCTCAAAATTGAAAACGGGAGCTCGTAGGAAATGCAAACCACAATAACATTTAACCCGGATGTCTGATTAAGTCCCGTAATATATCAAGATGCTCGATATTGAAAACAGTAGCTCTGAGCAAATTCTAACGACAATAACTTTTTACTCGGATGTATGATTGAGTCACGTAATATATCGTGACGCTCGAAATTGAAAACATAAGCTCTTAGCAAATTCTAACGACAATAACTTTTTACTCGGATGTACGATTGTGTCCTGTAGTATGTCGAGATGCTCCAAATTGAAAACAGAAGCTCCTTGCAAATTCAAACTACAATAACTTCTTACTCCGATGTCTGATTGTGTCTCGTAGTATATCGAGACGCTCGTAATTGAAAACAGAAGCTCGTAGAAAATTCAAACGACAATAACATTTTACTCGGATGTCCGATTGTGTCCCGTAGTATATCGAGATGCTCAAAATTGAAAACGGAAGCTCGTAGAAAATGCAAACCACAATAACATTTAACCCGGACGTCTGATTAAGTCCCGTAATATATCAAGATGCTCGATATTGAAAACAGAAGCTCTGAGCAAATTCTAACTACAAAAACTTTTTACTCGGATGTATGATTGAGTCACGTAATATATCGTGACGCTCGAAATTGAAAACATAAGCTCTTAGCAAATTCTAACGACAATAACTTTTTACTCGGATGTACGATAGTGTCCTGTAGTATGTCGAGATGCTCCAAATTGAAAACAGAAGCTCCTTGCAAATTCAAACTACAATAACTTCTTACTCCGATGTCTGATTGTGTCTCGTAGTATATCGAGACGCTCGTAGCAAATCCAAACGACAATAACTTTTTACTCGGATGTCCGATTGTGCCCCGTAATATATCTAGACGCTTGTAATTGAAAATGGAGGATTGTAGCAAATTCAATCCGCAATAACTTTTTACTCGGATGTCCGATTGTGTCTCGTAGTATATCGAGACGCTCGTAATTTAAAACAGAAGCTCGTAGCAAATTCAAAGGCCAATAACTTTTTATTCGGATGTCCGATTGTGTCCCGTAGTATATCGAGACGCTCGTAATAGAAAACGGAAGCTCGTAGAAAATGCACACCACAATAACTTTTAACTCGGATGTCTGATTATGTCCTGTAATATATCATGACGCTTGAAATTGAAAACATAAGCTCTGGGCAAATTCAAACGACAATAAGTTTTATCTCGGATGTCGGATTGAGTCCCGTAACATATCGAGACGTACGAAATTGAAAACAGATGCTTTAGGCAATTTCAAACGACAATAACTTTTTACTCGGATGTCCGATTGTGTCTAGTAATATATCTAGACGCTTGTAATTGAAAATGGAACCTTGTAGCAAATTCAAACCGCAGTAACTTTTTACTCGGATGTCCGATTAAGTCCCGTAATATATCGAGATGCTCGAAATTGAAAACGGAAGCTCGTAGCAAATGCAAACCACAAAAACTTTTAACTTAGATGTCGAATTATGTCCTGTAATATATCGAGACGCTCGGTATTGAAAATAGAAGCTCTGAGCAATTTCGAACGACAATAAGTTTTTACTTGGATGTCTGATTAAGTCCTGTGATATATCGAGCCGCTTGTAATTGAAAACGGAAGCTCTAAGAAAATTAAAATGACAATAACTTTTTACTCGGATGTCCGATTGTGTCCCGTAGTATATCGTGAAGCACGACATTAAAAATAGAAGCTTTGAGAAAATTCAAACAACAATAACTTTATACTCCGATGTCCGATTGTGTCCCATAGTATATCAGGACGCGCAAAATTCAAAACAGAAGGTCTGAGCAAAATCAAACGACAATAAATTTTTACTCGAATGTTCGATTGAGTCACGTAATATGTCGAGACGATCAAAATTGAAAACGAAACTTGTAGCAAATGCAAACCACAATAACTCTTAACCCGGATGTCCAATTAAGTACTGTAATATATCGGGACGCTTGAAATTGAAAAAATAAGCTCTTAGCAAATTCTAACGACAATAACTTTTTACTCGGATGCCTGATTGTGTCCCGTAATATATCGAGACGCTCGAAATTGAAAACGGATGCTCTGAGCAAATTCAAGCGACAATAACTTTTTACTCGGATGTCCGATTGTGTCCCGTAATATATCTTTTTGCTCATAATAGAAAATGGAAGCTCGTAGAAAATGCACACCACAATAACTTTTAACTCGGATGTCCGATTAAGTCTTGTAATATATCACGACGCTCGAAATTGAAAGCATAAGCTCTTAGCAAATTCTAACGACAATAACTTTTTACTCGGATGTCCGATTGTGTCCCGTAATATATCGAGACGCTCGAAATTGAAAACATAAACTCTTAGCAAATTCTAATGACAATAACTTTTTACTCGGATGTATGATTGTGTCCCTTAATATATCGAGATGCTCCAAATTCAAAACAGAAGCTACTAGCAAATTCAAACTACAATAACTTTTTACTCGGATGTCTGATTGTGTCCCATAGTATATCGAGACGCTCGTATTTAAAAATAGAAGCTCGTAGCAAATTCAAACGACAATAACTTTATACTCAGATGTCCGATTGTGTCCCGTAGTGTATCAAGACGCTCGTAATTTAAAAAAGAAGCTCGTAGCAAATTCAAACGACAATAACTTTTTACTCGGATGTCCGATTGTGTCCCGTAGTATATCGAGACGCTTGTAATAGAAAACGGAAGCTCGTAGCAAATGCAAACCACAATAGCATCTAACCCGGATGTCCAATTAAGTCCTGTAATATATCGTGACGCTTGAAATTGAAAGCATAAGCTCTGAGCAAATTCAAACGACAATAACTTTTATCTCGGATGTCGGATTGAGTCCCGTAATATATCGAGACGCTCGAAATTGAAAACAAATGCTCTGAGCAAATTCAAACGACAATAACTTTTTACTCGGATGTCTGATTGTGTCCCATAATATATCTAGACGCTTGTAATTGAAAATGGAAGCTTGTAGCAAATTCAAACCGCAATAAGTTTTTACTCAGATGTCCGATTGTGTCCCGAAGTATATCGAGACACTCGTTATTGAAAATGGAAGCTTGAAGCAAATTCAAACGACAATAACATTTTATTCGGATGTTCGATTGTGCCCCGTAGTATATCGAGACTCTCATAATTGAAAACAGAAGCTCGTAGCAAATTCAAACGATAATAACTTTTAACTCAGATGTCCGATTGAGTGCTCTAATATATCGAGACGCTCAAAATTGAAAACAGAAGCTACGAGCAAATTCTAACGACAATAACTTTTTACTCGGATGTCATTTTGAGTCCCGTAATATATCGAGCCGCTCGTAATTGAAAACGGAAGCTCTGAGAAAATTAAAATGACAGTAACTTTTTACTCGGATGTCCGATTGTGTCCCGTAGTATATCGTGAAGATCGACATTGGAAACAGAAGCTCTGAGCAAATTCAAACGACAATAACTTTTTACTCCAATGTCCGATTGTGTCCCGCAGTATATCAAGACGCTCAAAATTCAGAACAAAAGGTCTGAGCAAAATCAAACGACAATTAGTTTTTACTCGGATGCCCGATTGAGTCTCGTAATACATCGAGACACTCAAAATTGAAAACGGAAGCTCGTAGCAAATGCAAACCACAATAACTTTAAACTCGGATGTCCGATTAAGTCCTATAATATATCATGACGCTCCAAATTGAAAACATAAACTCTTAGCAAATTCTAACGACAATAACGTTTCACTCGGATGTCCGATTGTGTCCTGTAATATATCGAGACGCTCGAAATTGAAAACATAAGCTCTTTGCAAATTCTAACGACAATAACTTTTTACTCGGATGTACGATTATATCCCGTAATATATCGAGATGCTCCAAATTGAAAACAGAAGCTCCTAGCATATTCAAACTACAATAACTTTTTACACGGATGTCGGATTGTGTCCCGTAGTATATCGAGACGCTCGTAATTGAAAACAGAAGCTCGTAGCAAATTCAAACGACAATAACTTTTTACTCAGATGTCCGATTGTGTCCCATAGTATATCGAGACACTCGTAATTGAAAAAAGAAGCTCGTAGCAAATTCAAACGACAATAACTTTTAAGTCAGATGTCCAATTGAGTCCTCTAATAGATCGAGACGCTCGAAATTGAAAATAGAAGCTCTGAGCAAATTCAAAAGACAATAGCTTTTATCTCAGATGTCAGATTGAGTCCCGTAATATATCGAGATGCTCGAAATTGAAAACAGATGCTCTGAGCAAATTCAAACGACAATAACTTTTTACACGTATGTCCGATTTTGTCATTTAATATATCTAGACGCTTCTAATTGAAAATGGCAGCTTGTAGCAAATTCAAACCGCAATAACTCTTTACTCGGATGTCCGATTGTGTTCCGTAGTATATCGAGACGCTCGAAATTGAAAATAGATGCTCTGAGCAAATTCAAACGACAATAACTTTTTACTCAGAAGTTTAATTGTGTCCCGTAGTATATCGTGATGCTCCAAATTGAAAAAAGAAGCTCCTAGAAATTTCAAACTACAATAACTTTTTACTCGGATGTCTGATTGTGTCCGAATTATATCAAGACGCTCGTAATTGAAAACAAAAGCTCGTAGCAAATTCAAACGACAATATCTTTTAATTCAGATGTCCGATTGTGTCCCATAATATATCTAGATACTCGTAATTGAAAATGGAAGCTTGTAGCAAATTCAAACCGCAATAAGTTTTTACTCAGATGTCCGATTGTGTCCCATAGTATATCGAGACGCTCGTTATCGAAAATGGAAGATCGAAACAAATTCAAACGATAATAACATTTTATTCGGATGTCCGATTGTGTCCCGTAGTATATCGAGACTCTCGTAATTGAAAACAGAAGTTCGTAGCAAATTCAAACGATAATACTTTTAACTCAGATGTCCGATTGATTGCTCTAATATATGGAGACGCTCGAAATTGAAAATAGAAGCTCTGAGCAAATTCAAACGACAATTAGTTTTATCCCGGATGTCGGATTGAGTCCCGTAATATATCGAGACGCTCGAAATTGAAAACATATGCTCTGAGCAAATTCAAACGACAATAACTTTTTACTCGGATGTCCGATTGTGTCCCGTAATATATCTAGACGATTGTAATTGAAAATGGAAGCTTGTAATAAATTCAAACCACAGTAACGTTTTACTCGGATGTCCGATTAAGTCCCGTAATATATCGAGATGCTCGAAATTGAAAGCAAAAGCTCGTAGCAAATGCAAACCACAATAACTTTTAACTCGTATCTCCGATTAAGTCCCGTAATATATCGAGACGCTCGATATTGAAAACAAAAGCTATGAGCAAATTCTAACGACAATAACTTTTTACTCGGATGTCTGATTGAGTCTCGTAATATATCGAGATGCTCGTAATTGAAAACGTAAGCTCGTAGCTAATTCAAACCATAATAACATTTTACTCAGATGTCCGATTGAGTCCCGTAATACATCGAGACACTCGAAATTGAAAATGGAAGCTCGTAGCAAATGCAAACCACAATAACTTTTAACTCGGATGTCCGATTGAGTCCTGTGATATATCGAGACGAGACACTCGAACTTGAAAACAGATGCTCTGGCCAAAATCTAACGACAATAACTTTTTACTCGGATGTACGAATGAATCCCGTTATAAATCGAGATGCTCGTACTTGAAAACGGAAGCTCTGAGCATATTCTAACGACAATAAATTTTTTCTCGGATATCTGATTAAGTCCCATAACATATCGAGATGCTCGAAATTGAAATCAAAAGCTCAGAGCAAATTCAAATGACAATAACTTTTAACTCGGATGTCGGATTGAGTCTTGTAATATATCGACATGCCCGTAATTGAAAACGGAAGCTCGTAGCGAATTCAAACGACAATAACCGTTAACTCAGATGTGCGATTGAGTCCCGTAATATATCAAGACGCTGGTAATTGAAAACGGAAGCTTTGAGCAAATTCAAATGACAATAACATTTTACTCGGATGTCCGATTGAATTACGTAATATATCGAGACACTCAAAATTGAAAAAGGAAGCTCGTAGCAAATGCAAACCACAATAACTTTTAACTTGGATGTCCGAATGAATCCCGTAATATATCGAGACGATTGTAATTGAAAACGAAAGCTCTAAGAAAATTCTAACGACAATACCTTTTTACTCGGATGTCCGATTGAGTCCCGTAATATGTCAAGACGCTCGTAATTGAAAATGAAATCTCGTAGCAAATTCAAAGGACAATAACTTTTGACTCGGATGTCCGATTGAGTCCTGTAATATATCTTGACACTCGAAATTGAAAATAGATGCTCTGAGAAAATTCAAACGACAATAATTTTTTACTCGGATGTCCGATTATGTCCCGTAGTATATCGACACGCTAATAATTGAAAACGGAAGCTCGTAGCAAATTCAAAAGACAATAAATTTTAACAAAGATGTGCGATTGAGTCCCGTAATATATCGAGATGCTCGTAATTGAAAACGGAAGGTCGTAGCAAATTCAAACCATAATAACTTTTTACTCGGATGTCCGATTGAGTCCCGTAGTATATCGAGAAGCTCGAAATTCAGAACAGAAGCTTTGAGCAAATTCAAATGACAATAACTTTTAACTCGGATGTCGGATTGAGTACTGTAATATATCGAGACGCTCGAAATTGAAAACAGATGCTCTGAGCAAATTCAAAAAACAATAACTTTTAACTCGGATGTGCGATTGAGTCCTGTAATATATTGAGATGCTCGTAATTGAAAATGGAAGCTCGTAGCAAATTCAAACGACAATAACTTTTAACTCGGATGTGCGATTGAGTCCCATAATATATCGAGACGCTCGTAATTGAAAATGTAAGCTCGTAGCAAATTCAAACCATAATAACTTTTTACTCGAATGTCCGATTGAATCCCATAGTATATCGAGACGCTCGAAATTCAGAACAAAAACTCTGAGCAAATTCAAACGATAATAACTTTTAACTTGGATGTCGGATTGAGTCCTGTAATATATCGAGACGCTCGAAATTGAAAACATATGCTCTGAGCAAATTCAAACAACAATGACTTTTAACTCGGATGTCCGATTGAGTCCCGTAATATATCGACACGCTCGTAATTGAAAACGGAAGCTCGTAGCAAATTCAAACGACAATAACTTATAACTCGGATGTGCGATTGAGTCCCGTAATATATCGAGACGCTCGTAATTGAAAATGTAAGCTCGTAGCAAATTCAAACCATAATAACTTTTTACTCGAATGTCCGATTGAATCCCATAGTATATCGAGACGCTCGAAATTCAGAACAAAAACTCTGAGCAAATTCAAACGATAATAACTTTTAACTTGGATGTCGGATTGAGTCCTGTAATATATCGAGACGCTCGAAATTGAAAACATATGCTCTCAGCAAATTCAAACAACAATGACTTTTAACTCGGATGTCCGATTGAGTCCCGTAATATATCGACACGCTCATAATTGAAAACGGAAGCTCGTAGCAAATTCAAACGACAATAACTTATAACTCGGATGTGCGATTGAGTCCCGTAATATATCGAGACGCTCGTAATTGAAAACGTAGGCTCGTAGAAAATTCAACCCATAATAACTTTTTACTCGGATGTCCGATTGAATCCCGTACTATATTGAGACGCTCGAAATTCAGAACAGAAGCTCTGAGCAAATTCAAATGATAATAACTTTTTACTTTAATGTCCGATTGAGTCTCGTAATATATCGAGACGCTCAAAATTGAAAACGGAAGCTCATAGCAAATTCAAATGACAATAACTTTTAACTCAGATGTGCAATTGAGTCCCGTAACATATCGAGACACTTGTAATTGAAAACGGAAGCTTTGAGCAAATTCAAACGATAATAACATTTTTCTCGGATGTCCGATATAGTCCCGTAATATATCGAGACACTTGAAATTTAAAATGGAAGCTCGTTGCAAATGCAAACCACAATAACTTTTAACTCGGATGTCCGAATAAATCCTGTAATATATCGAGATGATCGTAATTGAAAACGGAAGCTCTGAGCAAATTCTACTGACAATAACTTTTTTCTTGGATGTTTGATTGAGTCCCGTAATATGTCAAGACGCTCGTAATTGAAAACGGAAGCTCGTAGCAAATTCAAACGAAAATAACTTTTAACTTGGATGTCCGATTGAGTCCTGTAATATATCGAGACACTCGAAATTGAAAATAGATGCTCTGAGAAAATTCAAACGACAATAATTTTTTACTCGGATGTCCTATTATGTCCCGTAGTATATCTACACGCTCATAATTAAAAATCAAAGCTCGTAGCAAATTCAAACGACTATAACTTTTAACTCGGATGTGCGATTGATTCCCGTAATATATCGTGATGCTCGTATTTGAAAGCTGAAGGTCGTAGCAGATTCAAACCATAATAACTTTTTACTCGGATGTCCGATTGAGTCCCGTAGTATATCGAGAAGCTCGAAATTCAAAACAGAAGCTTTGAGCAAATCCAAACGACAATAACTTTTAACTCGAATGTCGGATTGAGTATTGTTGATGCAAGCTCCATTGGAGCTTGTAGGCCTAGGATCTTCTTCATCAATGGATTCCTTTGCTTCTTGAAAGATGAATGGCAGCGGAATGAAGAAAGGAAGAGAGAGAGGAGATGCCACTTCAAGGAGAAGATGAGTCTAGAAGAAGCTCACCACCATAGGAGGTCATGGATAAGAGCTTGGAGGAAGAAAGAGATGAATGAAGGGAGAGGAAGAGAAGAGCACGAAATTTTGTGCTCTAAATGAGCTTTGAAATCTGAATTTTAATATTCAAATGATCAAAGTTGAAAAAAATGCACACACATGATCTCTATTTATAGCCTAAGTGTCACACAAAATTGGAGGGAAATTCAAATTTCACTTGAATTTGAAATTGACTTTGTGGAGCCAAAATTTCACTAATTATGATTAGTGAATTTTAGTTATGGTTCAGCCCACTAATCCAAGATAAATTCCAAGATTCTCCACTAAGTGTGCTTAGGTGTCATGAGGCATGAAAAGCATGAAGGACATGCACAAAGTGTGACTATATGATGTGGCAATGGGGTGTAGTAAGCAAATGCTCACCTCCCCCTCTAAAATTTAATTGGATTGGGCTTCTACCAATTCAATTAAATTTATTTCCAACCACACACATCAAATATCCACTTAGTGCATGTGAAATTACAAAACTACCCCTAATACAAAAACTAGTCTAGGTGCCCTAAAATACAAGGGCTGAAAAATCCTATATTTCTAGGGTACCCTACCTACATTATGGAGCCCTAAATACAAGGCCCAAAAATAATGAAACCTTAATCTAATATTTACAAAGATAAGCGGGCTCGTACTTAGCCCATGGGCCCGAAATCTACCCTAAGGCTCATAAGAACCCTAGGGCTTTCTCTTGCATCTCTGACCCAATCTACTTGGAGTTTTTCTATCCAATGCCCTTGCGGAGTAGGATTGCATCATTCCCTCCCCCTTGAAAAGGATTTGACCTCAAATCCCGAGGTTCTTGAAACTCTGGGCTTTTTTCCTCAACACCTGTAAAAAGAACAAAAACATATGTATTAGTGGTGTTTAGTATGTTGAAGTAAGGTAAGGTCTGAAAAATTATTTCCTGGGCATCTTCCCTTGAAGGAACATGGTTCCTCGCCAACTCAATGAGTGGTGCTACAAGTATAGAAAAATATGGGGCAAACCTTTTGTAAAAGTTTGTTAAGTCTTGGAAGCCCCAAATTTTTCTTACACTTGGTGGAGCGGACCACTCAGGAATGACCTTTATTCTCTTAGGGTTCATGGGAACCCTTTGATCACAATTTAAAAAATTAAGAAAAGTAAAGCAATAGAACATACCTTTTTCTGTATTTTCATGTTGATTATTCCTACCAAAAAGTATGACAAACCTAAGGTGTCCCATATGAGTGCCTAAGTTTGTATTGAAACTAAAAATAAGAACAAACCTACCTAATGAGTCCCTATGTACACAAATCATGAAGATGTTGGGTGCATGAGTGATTTTACAAAAGAGTGTTGCACCACCCAAAGCATTCATCACACCACCTATTTTAGGGATTTGGTGCCTAATAATACCTATTTTGGGCACCAACAAAGCACAAGGATTTAATCTCTTGCGAACCAAACCCTCATCCAACAACTCCTTTACTTGAGGAATAAACTCAAGCCTAAGAAATGTGGCAATGCTAATAAGTGTCTTTTTACAAAGGAGAAAATGTGGAGGTTGTCTAAGAAGGGAAATTTCTTTAATATTTGTCTTTATTTCAAAATGTCTTTCTTTCTTAGCTAACCTCTTGGAGGAGACACTTACCTCCTTACACTCCTCCTTAACCATTAAAGGTTGTCCTTCTTCTTGGGGGTAGATCTCTTCACTAGATTCTTCCCCTTTTGCTTCTTCACTTTTACTAGAGGAAGGTGAAGTAGTAGCCTCATCTTGGCTACTATAAATGTCTTGGCCCCTCATAATCATGGTTTTCTTGGTGGGGCATTGAGAAGTAATATGTCCTCTTCCAAGACATTTAAAGCACTTCATGGAGCTAGTCTTCTCTTGCATACTAGCCTTAAGGGGTTGCTTTTCTATTGTCTTCCCCTTATCATCTTTGGGCTTAGAAGGTCTCACCCCTAAGATTCCTTGACCTTGGTCTTTCTTTGGATAAGAGTGAGAGCCATAAGATTTTGAAGTAGACTTCCTTTTAAGTTGTTTCTCTACCCTTATTTCCCAATCTAAATTAGCCTCTACATTGTCCTTCCCATGGAAGTATGGGAGTTTAATGTTAACCTCTTGAGGCTTTCTTTCATTTTCTATCCTATGGGAGTGAGGTCTAAGATGTGACCTATGCCTTCCTTCATAATAGTCACGAAGTTCTTCACTTAGGCTCTTGCAAGAGTTATGACTACTATAGGAGACATGTTTTTCTCTTTTCATTTCTTTCATTATTTTTCTTCTTTCTTCCTCTCTTATTTTCTTTCTTTCATCTTGACTTATTTCTTCCACTCTTTTTTTACCTTTTTCTTTTCTCTCTTGTTTTTCTTTCCACAACTTAAGGGATCTCAACTCATCTAATATCTTATACAAGGGGTCCTTAGGAGTAGAACCCTCACCATTAACACTAGATGAAGAATGAAGACTCATGTTGGTTCCTAAGTTATGGTTCTTTCTTGTTGGGGGTTTGAAAACAAAAGGTAAAATAAACTATGGTTGAAACTAGCCAAAATAAACACTAAAAGAGGTTTGAAAGATAAGGTAAAAACTAATTGGTAAAAGGCAAGCTATCTAGGCAGTTTGACAATGGAGGGTAAAGGAAATAAGCTATGAAAATAAGCAAGAAATTAAAGTGCAAGAAATGCAAACTAGGCGGATCCTAAGAGTGTTTGGATGACCTCATTTAAGGTTCCCAACAAAAAACCCTCACTATCCTAAGGGGAAATTGCCTAAAATTATTACACACAAATGGAAGTAGGGTGACCTAGCGGAGGCTCCCAACTTACTTCCAATGAAAGGCCTTTTTGTTACAAAATTTGAAAGCAAAGCAAATTGCCAATTACAAAATTACAAAGAAAAAAGTCCTCAATTGTGGTGGCTATTCTCTCTTTAGTGTTTCACTCAATTTGGAGTGCTTCTTAGTCCAATAGCTCTTAAGGTGGTTGGCCCCTTGCTTCTTGACTCAAATTCTTCAAGATATGGCACCGATCCTCCTTTCCAATTCCCTATATGGCAACTCACAAGCAAGGAAACAAAGAGACAAGCAATAACCAAAGACCAAAAAAAATGAAATGAAAGCTAAACCAATAGAGTTTTAACAAGACAAATTTCCAAGGATTATTCAACAATTAAAGCAATGAAAAGCACAAAAAGCAAGCTAGGACTCAAAGAGAAACCTAGAATGGCTCTAGAGTAGAGTAGAAAAACTCTAAAAAAAAAAGACTCAAGAAACCTCTAGTTTTGGCACTTGTTTTCACAATAATGTTCAATTGAAATTTCAGAACTAGGATTGGTATAAAATAGGCACCAATTATAGAACAAATTTTGAGCCAAAACAACAAGCACACTTTCCTTTCACTTTTCTTTTTTTTCCTGGACACTGATTTTTCTGCCAATTTGTGAGATTTTTCTTATTTTTTTCTTTAATCCAAATAGCTTGATTCTTTTTTTATAATTTTGGTCCAGATGTCTAGAAAATTCAGTAAAAGTTTCAGCTCAAAAAACGTAGTGACCAATTCCCAGTAATTTATACAAGTTCGTACGTTCAAGCTGCCAGCACCAGCGATTTCAGCCTAGAAATCAAGAGTAGTGTTTATGTTGCTGAAGGCTTGGATAGTTACAATTTGTGTTTGCTTATGCTCAATTATCTTGAATAACACAATTAAAGAGAGCTTAAGACTTATTTTGATTCACAAATCCAGCCACAACTCAGCACCACAACTCAACTTCATCATAGGCATCATGTAGGAAACTTAGAAAGCAAAAAAAAAAAGTTCAAGAACAAGACTACTTCTAGGAATTGATTTAGAACATGTTATGAACTAAATAACATGCATGAATTAGACTCAAAATTCAAAAGATAGGCTAAGAATGACAAGAATACATGAACAAATGTATCTAGAATTCAATCAACAAAATAAAATTCAACACAAACTTAGAACATAATGTGACAATTACTATGACTAAACATGACTCTAAGACAACATGGATTAAGTGATTTACACTTAGATTTTTGTGTTTTTTTTTCTAATCAATATTTTGGAACAAAATTTAGATCTAAAGGTTCAGCACAAGAATATTATGAATGAAAATTGATAGAACCTAAAATCAACACAAAAACAAGATTCAAGAGTAGATCTACAAAATTTGAACCATAGAAATGCAAGAACAAGTGTAGATCTAAGATTTAATCGGTTTATTTTTTTTTTGAATCTACTCTAAACAGCACCAAACCACAAGACAATGGAGGATATACATGGAGAATAAGATGAAGAACAAGGAATTAAAGAGAATTCACCGAACAAAAAGATAGAGGAAGCAAAAGAACATCACCTAGATGAAGATGCTCTTGATACCACATGATGCAAGCTCCATTGGAGCTTGTAGGCCTAGGATCTTCTTCATCAATGGATTCCTTTGCTTCTTGGAAGATGAGTGACAATGGGGTGTAGTAAGCAAATGCTCACCTCCCCCTCTAAAATTTAATTGGATTGGGCTTCTACCAATTCAATTAAATTTATTTCCAACCACACACATCAAATATCCACTTAGTGCATGTGAAATTACAAAACTACCCCTAATACAAAAACTAGTCTAGGTGCCCTAAAATACAAGGGCAGAAAAATCCTATATTTCTAGGGTACCCTACCTACATTATGGAGCCCTAAATACAAGGCCCAAAAATAATGAAACCTTAATCTAATATTTACAAAGATAAGTGGGCTCGTACTTAGCCCATGGGCCCGAAATCTACCCTAAGGCTCATAAGAACCCTAGGGCCTTCTCTTGCATCTCTGGCCCAATCTACTTGGAGTTTTCTATCCAATGCCCTTGCGGGGTAGGATTGCATCAGTAATATATTGAGATGCTCAAAATTGAAAACAAATGCTCTGAGCAAATTCAAACGACAATAACTTTTAACTCGGATGTCCGGTTGTGTCCCGTAGTATATCGACACGCTCGTAATTGAAAATGGAAGCTCGTAGCAAATTCAAACGACAATAACTTTTAACTCGTATGGTGCGATTGAGTCCCGTAATATATCGAGATGCCCGGAATTCAGAACAGAGGCTCTAAGCAAATTCAAACGATAATAACTTTTAACTCAGATGTGCGATTGAGTCCCGTAATATATTGAGACGCTGATAATTAAAAATGGAAGCTTTGAGCAAATTCAAACGACAATAACATTTTACTTGGATGTCCGATTGAGTCCCGTAATATATCAAGACACTTGAAATTGAAAATGGAAGCTCGTAGCAAATGCAAACCACAATAACTTTTAACTCCGATGTCCAAATGAATCCCGTAATATATCGAGACGATCGTAATTGAAAACGGAAGCTCTGAGCAAATTCTAACGACAATACCTTTTTACTCGGATGTCCGATTGAGTCCCGTAATATGTCAAGACGCTGGTAATTGAAAACGGAAGCTCGTAGCAAATTCAAACGAAAATAACTTTTAACTCGGATGTCCGATTGAGTCCTGTAATATATCGAGACACTCGAAATTGAAAATAGATGCTCTGAGAAAATTCAAACGACAATAATTTTTTACTTGGAAGTCCGATTATGTCCCGTAGTATATCGACACGCTCATAATTGAAAACGGAAGCTCGTAGCAAATTCAAATGACAATAACTTTTAATTCGGATGTGCGATTGTTTCCCATAATATATCGAGATGCTTATAATTGAAAATGGAAGGTCGTAGCAAATTCAAACCATAATAACTTTTTACTCGGATGTCCGATTGAGTTCGTAGTATATCGAGAAGCTCGAAATTCATAACAGCAGCTTTGAGCAAATTCAAACGATAATAACTTTTAACTCGGATGTCGGATTGAGTACTGTAATATACGAGACGCTCAAAATTGAACACAGATGCTCTGAGCAAATTCAAATGACAATAACTTTTTACTTGGATGTCCGGTTGTGTCCCGTAGTATATCGACACGCTCGTAATTGAAAACGGAAGCTCGTAGCAAATTCAAATGACGATAACTTTTAACTCGGATGTGAGATTGAGTCCCGTAATATATCGAGACACTCGTAATAGTAAACGTAAGCTCGTAGAAAATTCAACCCATAATAACTTTTTACTCGGATGTCTGATTGAGTCCCGTACTATATCGAGACGCTCGAAATTCAGAACAGAAGCTCTGAGAAAATTCAAACGACAATAACTTTTTTCTCTAATGTCCAATTGGGTCTCATAATATATCGAGACGCTTGTAATTGAAAACGGAAGCTCGTAGCAAAAGCAAACGACAATAACTTTTAACTCGGATGTCCGATTGAGTCCTGTAATATATCGAGACGAAACACTCGAAATTGAAAACTGATGCTCTGGCCAAAATCTAACGACAATAACTTTTTACTCGGATGTACGAATGAATCCCATAATATATCGAGATGCTCGTAATTTAAAATAGAAGCTCTGAGCATATTCTAATGACAATTACTTTTTACTTGGATGCCCGATTGTGTCCCGTAGTATATCGAGACATTCAAAATTTAGAATAGAAGGTCTGTGGAAAATCAAACGACAATAACTTTTTACTCTAATTTCCGATTGAGTCTTGTAATACATCGAAACGCTCGAAATTGAAAACGGAAGCTCGTAGCAAATGCAAACCACAATAACTTTTAACTCGGATGTCCGATTGAGTCCCGTAGTATATCGAGACGCTCAAAATTCAGAACAGAATCTTTGAGAAAATTCAAACGACAATAACTTTTTACTCGGATGTCCTATTGTGTCCCGTAATAAATTGAGATGCTCCGAATTGAAAACAGAAGCTCCTAGCAAATTCAAATGACAATAACTTTTTACTCGGATGTCCGATTGTGTCCCGTAATATATCGAGATGCTCCAAATTGAAAAGAGAAACTCCTAGCAAATTCAAACCATGATAACTTTTTACTCGGATGTCCGATAGAGTCTCGTAGTATATCGAGACGCTCAAAATTTAGAATAGAAGCTCTGGGCAAATTCAAATGATAATAACTTTTAACTCGGATGTCGGATTGAGTCTCGTAATATATCGACATGCTCGTAATTGAAAACGGAAGCTCGTAGCAAATTCAAATGACAATAACTTTTAACTCAGATGTGCGATTGAATCCCGTAATATATCGAGACGTTGGTAATTGAAAATGGAAACTTTGAGCAAATTCAAATGACAATAACATATTACTCGGATGTCCGATTGAGTCTTGTATTATATCGAGAAACTCGAAATTGAAAATGGAAGCTCGTAGCAAATGCAAACCACAATAACTTTTAACTCGGATGTCCGAATGAATGCAGTAATATATCGAGACGATCGTAATTGACAACGGAAGCTCTGAGCAAATTCAAACGATAATAACTTTTTTCTTGGATGTCTGATTGAGTCTGTAATATGTCAAGACGCTCGTAATTGAAAACGGAAGCTCGTAGCAAATTCAAACGACAATAACTTTTAACTCGGATGTGCGATTGAGTACCGCAATATATCGAGACGCTCGTAATTTAAAACGTAAGCTCGTAGAAAATTCAACCCATAATAACTTTTTACTCGGAAGTCCGATTGAGTCCCGTACTATATCGAGACGCTCAAAATATAGAACAGAAGCTCTGAGCAAATTCAAACAACAATAACTTTGAACTCGGATGTCGAATTGAGTCCCGTAATATATCGAGATGCTCGTAATTTAAAATAGATGCTCTTAGAAAATTTAAATGACGATAACTTGTTAGTGCTTAGCTCTACTGAGCTTTAAAAGATTGGCTAAGATTTTGTTAAAACATAAGCACTTAGACAATGAAGGAAAGCTGGAGTTGCTGCACATGATGTCCAACGTTATGTCAAGGAATAAGATCGGGCTGCACAATGTACAAGGCAAGATAAAATGGCAAGTGCAGAAGTGAAGTTGCAGGATCCACGATGTCGGATACAATGTCCTGACATCCTGCCCGAGAATACTGGAGTTGCTGTACAATGCAAGATAAAAGTCAAGTGCAGAAGTGAAGTTGCAGGATCCACGATGTCGGATACAATGTCCTGACATCCTGCCCGAGAATACTGGAGTTGCTGTACAATGCAAGATAAAAGTCAAGTGCAGAAGTGAAGCTGCAGGATCCACGATGTCGGACACGATGTCCTGACATCCGGCCCGAAAATACTGGACATATAAATCTGTTATATCTTTAACAGATTATTGTGCAGTTAGCAAGAGATTAGAAGATCTATCTTTAGGAACGAATTAAAAGATCATTAAAGTTCGAATTTCAAAGTAGAAGAGTTCGTTCAGGGATTAAAGATTAAAGATTAAAGATTCAAACTAAAAGATCAAAAGTTATCTTTTAGTTCTTTAACTGCAGATTTTTCAGAAGAAGATAGATCTCCTCCAGCATCAAGGAGTTGCAGCCCAGAATCGTACACGGCTATATAATCATGGAGGCTGCACGAGTTCTGTACCAAGTCCGGGATTGAAGAGTTATTTAGTGAGTTTTGGGACTTGAGTGATTTGTGAGCCACCTTGATGGTACCCTAACATCAAGTGTTGGACCTATGTGTGTAGAGTTGATCTCTTGTGTCTAGAGTTGATCTCTAGTGTGTAGAGTTGATCTCTTTTGTTCAGAGTTGATCTCTGGTGTGTCTTTGATTTGATTGTAAACACGGGAGTGTGAGTGAGAGGGAGTGAGCAGAGGTTCTCATATCTAAGAGTGGCTCTTAGGTAGAGATCGCACGGGTAGTGGTTAGGTGAGAAGGTTGTAAACAGGGGCTGTTAGACCTTGAACTAACACTATTGAGAGTGGATTTCCTCCCTGGCTTGGAAGCCCCCAGATGTAGGTGAGGTTGCACCGAACTGGGTAAACAATTCTCTTGTGTTATTTACTTGTTTAATCTGTTCATACGGACACATATAATCTGCATGTTCTGAAGCGTGATGTCGTGACATCCGGTACGACATCTGTCCCCTGGTATCAGAATTTCAATTGGTATCAGAGCCAACACTCGAAATCACAGAGTGAGATCTAGGGAGATAAATTCTGATGAACATGGAGAAAGAAGGCGGACCAGTGAACCGACCACCAATTCTTGATGGAAGCAACTATGAATATTGGAAAGCAAGAATGGTGGCCTTCCTCAAATCACTGGATAGCAGAACCTGGAAAGCTGTCATCAAAGGCTGGGAACATCCCAAGATGCTGGACACAGAAGGAAAGCCCACTGAAGAATTGAAGCCAGAAGAAGACTGGACTAAAGAAGAAGACGAATTGGCACTTGGAAACTCCAAAGCTTTGAATGCTCTATTCAATGGAGTTGACAAGAATATCTTCAGACTGATCAACACTTGCACAGTGGCCAAGGATGCGTGGGAGATCCTGAAAACCACTCATGAAGGAACCTCCAAGGTAAAGATGTCCAGACTGCAACTATTGGCTACAAAATTCGAAAATCTGAAGATGAAGGAGGAAGAGTGTATTCATGACTTCCACATGAACATTCTTGAAATTGCCAATGCTTGCACTGCCTTGGGTGAGAAGATGACAGATGAAAAGCTGGTGAGAAAGATCCTCAGATCCTTGCCTAAGAGATTTGACATGAAAGTCACTGCAATAGAGGAGGCCCAAGACATTTGCAACATGAGAGTAGATGAACTCATTGGTTCCCTTCAAACCTTTGAGCTAGGACTCTCGGATAGGGCTGAAAAGAAGAGCAAGAATCTGGCTTTCGTGTCCAATGATGAAGGAGAAGAAGATGAGTATGACCTGGATACTGATGAAGGTCTGACTAATGCAGTTGTGCTCCTTGGAAAGCAGTTCAACAAAGTGCTGAACAGAATGGACAAGAGGCAGAAACCACATGTCCAGAACATCCCTTTCGACATCAGGAAAGGCAGTAAATACCAGAAAAGATCAGATGTAAAGCCCAGTCACAGCAAAGGAATTCAATGCCATGGGTGTGAAGGCTATGGACACATCATAGCTGAATGTCCCACTCATCTCAAGAAGCAGAGGAAAGGACTTTCTGTATGTCGATCTGATACAGAGAGTGAACAAGAAAGTGACTCTGACAGAGATGTGAATGCACTCACTGGGAGATTTGAAACTGCTGAAGATTCAAGTGATACAGACAGTGAAATCACTTTTGATGAGCTTGCTACATCCTATAGAGAACTATGCATCAGAAGTGAGAAGATCCTTCAGCAAGAAGCACAACTGAAGAAGGTCATTGCAGATCTGGAGGCTGAGAAGAAGGCACATAAAGAGGAGATCTCTGAGCTTAAAGGAGAAGTCGGTTTTCTGAACTCTAAATTGGAAAACATGACCAAATCAATAAAGATGCTGAATAAAGGCTCAGATACGCTTGATGAGGTGTTGCTGCTTGGAAAGAATGCTGGAAACCAGAGAGGACTTGGATTTAATCCTAAGTCTGCTGGCAGAACGACCATGACAGAATTTGTTCCTGCCAAAAACAGGACTGGAGCCACGATGTCACAACATCGGTCTCGACATCATGGAACGCAGCAGAAAAAGAGCAAAAGAAAGAAGTGGAGGTGTCACTACTGTGGCAAGTATGGTCACATAAAGCCCTTTTGCTATCATCTACATGGCCATCCACATCATGGAACTCAAAGTAGCAACAGCAGAAAGAAGATGATGTGGGTTCCAAAACACAAGGCTGTCAGTCTTGTTGTTCATACTTCACTTAGAGCATCAGCTAAGGAAGATTGGTACCTAGATAGCGGCTGTTCCAGACACATGACAGGAGTTAAAGAATTCCTGGTGAACATTGAGCCCTGCTCCACTAGTTATGTGACATTTGGAGATGGCTCTAAAGGAAAGATCATTGGAATGGGAAAGCTAGTTCATGATGGACTTCCTAGTCTGAACAAAGTACTGCTGGTGAAGGGACTGACTGCAAACTTGATCAGCATCAGTCAGCTGTGTGATGAAGGATTCAATGTAAACTTCACAAAGTCAGAATGCTTGGTGACAAATGAGAAGAGTGAAGTTCTAATGAAGGGCAGCAGATCAAAGGACAATTGTTACCTATGGACACCCCAAGAAACCAGCTACTCCTCCACATGTCTATCCTCCAAAGAAGATGAAGTCAGAATATGGCATCAAAGATTTGGACATCTGCACTTAAGAGGCATGAAGAAAATCATTGACAAAGGTGCTGTTAGAGGCATTCCCAATCTGAAAATAGAAGAAGGCAGAATCTGTGGTGAATGTCAGATTGGAAAGCAAGTCAAGATGTCCCACCAGAAGCTTCAACATCAGACCACTTCCAGGGTGCTGGAACTACTTCACATGGATTTGATGGGGCCTATGCAGGTTGAAAGCCTTGGAGGAAAGAGGTATGCCTATGTTGTTGTGGATGATTTCTCCAGATTTACCTGGGTCAACTTTATCAGAGAGAAATCAGAAACCTTTGAAGTATTCAAAGAGTTGAGTCTAAGACTTCAAAGAGAAAAAGACTGGGTCATCAAGAGAATCAGGAGTGACCATGGCAGAGAATTTGAAAACAGCAGGTTCACTGAATTCTGCACATCTGAAGGCATCACTCATGAGTTCTCTGCAGCCATTACACCACAACAGAATGGGATAGTTGAGAGGAAAAACAGGACTTTGCAAGAGGCTGCTAGGGTCATGCTTCATGCCAAAGAACTTCCCTATAATCTCTGGGCTGAAGCCATGAACACAGCATGCTACATCCACAATAGAGTCACACTGAGAAGAGGGACTCCAACCACCCTGTATGAAATCTGGAAAGGGAGGAAGCCATCTGTCAAGCACTTCCACATCTTTGGAAGTCCATGTTACATCTTGGCAGATAGAGAGCAAAGGAGAAAGATGGATCCCAAGAGTGATGCAGGAATATTCCTGGGATACTCTACAAACAGCAGAGCATATAGAGTATTCAATTCCAGAACCAGAACAGTGATGGAATCCATCAATGTGGTTGTTGATGATCTGTCTCCAGCAAGAAAGAAGGATGTCGAAGAAAATGTCAGAACATCGGGAGACAATGTAGCAGATGCAGCTAAAAGTGGAGAAAATACAGAAAACTCTGATCCTGCTACAGATGATTCAAACATCAACCAACCTGACAAGAGACCCTCTATTAGAATCCAGAAGATGCACCCCAAGGAGCTGATTATAGGAGATCCAAACAGAGGGGTCACTACAAGATCAAGGGAGGTTGAGATCGTCTCAAACTCATGTTTTGTCTCCAAAATTGAGCCCAAGAATGTGAAAGAGGCACTGACAGATGAGTTCTGGATCAATGCTATGCAAGAAGAATTGGAGCAATTCAAAAGGAATGAAGTATGGGAGCTAGTTCCTAGGCCCGAGGGAACTAATGTGATTGGCACCAAGTGGATCTTCAAGAACAAAACCAATGAAGAAGGTGTCATAACCAGAAACAAGGCCAGACTGGTTGCTCAAGGCTACACTCAGATTGAAGGTGTAGACTTTGATGAGACTTTTGCCCCAGTTGCTAGACTTGAGTCCATCAGATTATTACTTGGTGTAGCTTGCATCCTCAAATTCAAGCTATACCAGATGGATGTGAAGAGCGCATTTCTGAATGGATACCTGAATGAAGAAGTCTATGTGGAGCAGCCAAAGGGATTTGTAGACCCGACTCATCCAGATCATGTATACAGGCTCAAGAAGGCTCTCTATGGATTGAAGCAAGCTCCAAGAGCTTGGTATGAAAGGCTAACAGAGTTCCTTACTCAGCAAGGGTATAGGAAGGGAGGAATTGACAAGACTCTCTTTGTCAAACAAGATGCTGAAAACTTGATGATTGCACAGATATATGTTGATGACATTGTGTTTGGAGGGATGTCGAATGAGATGCTTCGACATTTTGTCCAACAGATGCAATCTGAATTTGAGATGAGTCTTGTTGGAGAGCTGACTTATTTTCTGGGACTCCAAGTGAAGCAGATGGAAGACTCCATATTCCTCTCTCAAAGCAAGTATGCAAAGAACATTGTCAAGAAGTTTGGAATGGAGAATGCCAGCCATAAAAGAACACCTGCACCTACTCACTTGAAGCTGTCAAAGGATGAAGCAGGCACCAGTGTTGATCAAAGTCTGTACAGAAGCATGATTGGGAACTTACTATATTTAACAGCTAGCAGACCCGACGTCACCTATGCAGTAGGTGTTTGTGCAAGATATCAAGCCAATCCCAAGATAAGTCACTTGACTCAAGTAAAGAGAATTCTGAAATATGTAAATGGCACCAGTGACTATGGGATTATGTACTGTCATTGTTCAGATTCAATGCTGGTTGGGTATTGTGATGCTGATTGGGCTGGAAGTGCAGATGACAGAAAAAGCACTTCTGGTGGATGCTTCTATTTGGGAAACAACCTTATTTCATGGTTCAGCAAGAAGCAGAACTGTGTGTCCTTATCTACAGCAGAAGCCGAGTATATTGCAGCAGGAAGCAGTTGTTCACAACTAGTTTGGATGAAGCAGATGCTGAAGGAGTACAATGTCGAACAAGATGTCATGACATTGTACTGTGACAACATGAGTGCTATTAATATTTCTAAGAATCCTGTTCAACACAGCAGAACCAAGCACATTGACATTAGACATCACTATATCAGAGATCTTGTTGATGATAAAGTGATCACACTGAAGCATGTTGACACTGAGGAACAAATAGCAGATATTTTCACAAAGGCTTTGGATGCAAATCAGTTTGAAAAACTGAGGGGCAAGCTGGGCATTTGTCTGCTAGAGGAATTATAGCAGCTACTGCAATCTGAACGTGCCCAAACGAATCACTTAACATTAATAGCACGTTCACTACAAAGCAAATTCGACCGTTGCTTCACACGCCCCTCTACATTCTTCATTCAAATTTATATCTGCTTGGCATTCGTGTTTTTACCAGCATTTCCCAATAGCCTTCTGAGATTTACGAAATCATTTCAAACGCTCTGCTTTTCCATGGCTACCTCACCAAAAGAAACTGCAGCTTCTGGTTCACCCACAGTACCATCATCTCCGCACCAGGAACAACCTGAATTCCACATCCAACCCATCCAAATAATTCCTGGTCAAGCTTCTGTCCCTGAGAAACTGGTTCCCAGAAGACAACAGGGAGTGAAGATTTCTGAAAACCCTAGCCTTGCAACAAGTCCTAGGGAAGTAGATTCGGAGATGGACAAGAAAATCCGCAGTATTCTGAGTAGCATTCTGAAAGATGCTTCTGTGCCTGATGCTGAGAAAGATGTTCCAACATCTTCCACCCCAGATGTTGCTGTGCCTGATGTTGAGAAAGATGTTCCAACATCCTCCGCTCCAAATGCTGAAGCCCTCCCTTCACCCAGTGAAGAGGAATCAACAGAAGAAGAGGATCAAGCCTCAGAGGAGACTCCTGCACCACGGGCACCAGAACCTGCTCCAGGTGACCTCATTGACCTGGAAGAAGTCGAATCTGATGAAGAACCCATTGCCAACAGGTTGGCACCTGGCATTGCGGAAAGACTTCAAAACAGAAAGGGAAAAACCCCCCTTAAGAGGTCTGGACGAATCAAGACTATGGCACAGAAGAAGAGTACTCCAATCACTCCTGCCACATCCAGAAGAAGCAAGCTTGCTATCCCCTCCAAGAAAAGGAAAGAAATTTCCTCATCCGATTCTGATGATGATGTCGAACTAGATGTCTCGACATCTAAGAGGGCCAAGAAATCTGGAAGAAAGGTGCCTGGAAATGTTCCTGATGCACCATTGGACAACATCTCTTTCCACTCCATTGGCAATGTTGAAAAGTGGAAATATGTGTATCAACGCAGACTTGCGGTTGAAAGAGAACTGGGAAGAGATGCCTTGGATTGCAAGGAGATCATGGACCTCATCAAGGCTGCTGGACTGCTGAAGACTGTCAGCAAGTTGGGAGATTGCTATGAAGGCTTAGTCAGGGAATTCATTGTCAACATTCCTTCTGACATAACTAACAGAAAAAGTGATGATTATCAAAGAGTGTTTGTCAGAGGAAAATGTGTTAGATTCTCCCCTGCTGTGATCAACAAATATCTGGGCAGACCTACTGATGGAGTGATAGATATTGATGTTTCTAAGCATCAAATTGCCAAGGAAATCACTGCCAAACGAGTCCAGCATTGGCCAAAGAAAGGGAAGCTTTCAGCAGGGAAGCTAAGTGTGAAGTATGCAATTCTACACAGGATTGGTGCTGCAAACTGGGTTCCCACCAATCATACTTCCACTGTTGCCACAGGTTTGGGTAAATTTCTGTATGCTGTTGGAACCAAATCCAAATTTAATTTTGGAAACTATATCTTTGATCAAACTGTTAAGCATTCAGAATCTTTTGCTATCAAATTACCCATTGCCTTCCCTACTGTATTGTGTGGCATTATGTTGAGTCAGCATCCAAATATGTTAAACTACACTGACTCTGTGATGAAAAGAGAATCTCTTCTATCCCTGCATTACAAATTGTTTGAGGGGACACATGTCCCAGACATTGTCTCGACATCAGGGAAAGCTGCTGCTTCAGGTGCTGTGTCCAACGATGCTCTGATTGCTGAACTCAAGGACACATGCAAGGTGCTGGAAGCAACCATCAAAGCCAACACAGAGAAGAAGATGGAGCTGGAACGGCTGATCAAAAGGCTCTCAGAAAGTGGCATTGATGGTGAAGCAGCTGAGGAAGATGGTGAAGCAGCTGAAGTAGAAGAAGAAGCTGCTGAAGAAGAGGAAGAAGCAGCCGAGGAAGAAGAAGAAGCTGCTGAGGAAGAGGAAGATGCAGCAGAAGAGACAGAATCAGATGATGATTCTGAAGCCACCCCATGATCATCAGACCTTTATGTTTGCTTTCACTTTTATTAGCTAAAGGGGCATGTCCCTTGAACAATTACTAGTTATTGGTCTGTAATATTTGCACATTCATTTCATGCACCCTACTTTTGCCAAATTTATGTCTAAAAAGGGGGAGTAATAGTATTATGCTTGCTATTATGCATGATTATGTTGAATGTAGATGTATGGCAGTAGGATAGTAGGATACGATGTATGCATGATTCATGAGGATACTGTGTATGCATGATTCATGATCTTGAGGGGGAGTTGTATGAATATGATTTTTGAGGGGGAGACTGCTGCTGATGATGAATGTTGTAAGCTACTAGAAGATGCTGCAGTAAGAGCATGAAGACAGGGGGAGCAGATAGCGGATGTCACATGAGATGTCTCGACATCCTGGAAAAGACTAGTAGCTGATAGAAGATGCTGCAGTAAGCATGAAGACAGGGGGAGCAGAAGCAAAAAGCTGATGTCACGAGAGATGTCTTGACATCCTGAAGAAGACTTGTAGATCTGCAACTTGAAGAATTTCCGCTGTGCTTGATTACTCTGATAATGGAAGTTGCTGATCCCACTTGCATAACTGCTCGTACCTGCTCAGGAAGTGTCTAAGTATGTTTTAGACAAAATTTGCCAAAGGGGGAGATTGTTAGTGCTTAGCTCTACTGAGCTTTAAAAGATTGGCTAAGATTTTGTTAAAACATAAGCACTTAGACAATGAAGGAAAGCTGGAGTTGCTGCACATGATGTCCAACGTTATGTCAAGGAATAAGATCGGGCTGCACAATGTACAAGGCAAGATAAAATGGCAAGTGCAGAAGTGAAGTTGCAGGATCCACGATGTCGGATACAATGTCCTGACATCCTGCCCGAGAATACTGGAGTTGCTGTACAATGCAAGATAAAAGTCAAGTGCAGAAGTGAAGTTGCAGGATCCACGATGTCGGATACAATGTCCTGACATCCTGCCCGAGAATACTGGAGTTGCTGTACAATGCAAGATAAAAGTCAAGTGCAGAAGTGAAGCTGCAGGATCCACGATGTCGGACACGATGTCCTGACATCCGGCCCGAAAATACTGGACATATAAATCTGTTATATCTTTAACAGATTATTGTGCAGTTAGCAAGAGATTAGAAGATCTATCTTTAGGAACGAATTAAAAGATCATTAAAGTTCGAATTTCAAAGTAGAAGAGTTCGTTCAGGGATTAAAGATTAAAGATTAAAGATTCAAACTAAAAGATCAAAAGTTATCTTTTAGTTCTTTAACTGCAGATTTTTCAGAAGAAGATAGATCTCCTCCAGCATCAAGGAGTTGCAGCCCAGAATCGTACACGGCTATATAATCATGGAGGCTGCACGAGTTCTGTACCAAGTCCGGGATTGAAGAGTTATTTAGTGAGTTTTGGGACTTGAGTGATTTGTGAGCCACCTTGATGGTACCCTAACATCAAGTGTTGGACCTATGTGTGTAGAGTTGATCTCTTGTGTCTAGAGTTGATCTCTAGTGTGTAGAGTTGATCTCTTTTGTTCAGAGTTGATCTCTGGTGTGTCTTTGATTTGATTGTAAACACGGGAGTGTGAGTGAGAGGGAGTGAGCAGAGGTTCTCATATCTAAGAGTGGCTCTTAGGTAGAGATCGCACGGGTAGTGGTTAGGTGAGAAGGTTGTAAACAGGGGCTGTTAGACCTTGAACTAACACTATTGAGAGTGGATTTCCTCCCTGGCTTGGAAGCCCCCAGATGTAGGTGAGGTTGCACCGAACTGGGTAAACAATTCTCTTGTGTTATTTACTTGTTTAATCTGTTCATACGGACACATATAATCTGCATGTTCTGAAGCGTGATGTCGTGACATCCGGTACGACATCTGTCCCCTGGTATCAGAATTTCATAACTTTTTACTCGGATGTCCGATTTTGTCTCGTAGTATATCGTGAGGCTCGACATTGAAATCAGAAGCTTTGAGCAAATTCAAACGACAATAACATATTACTCGGATGTCCGATTATGTCCCGTAGTGTATCGAGACGCTCAAAATTCAGAATAGAAGGTCTGAGCAAAATCAAACGACAATAAAATTTTACTCGGATGTCCCATTGAGTCTTGTAATATATCGAGACGCTCGAAATTTAAAACGGAAGCTCGTAGAAAATGCAAACCACAATAAATTTTAACTCGGATGTGTGATTGTGTCCTGGAATGTATGGAGATGCTACAAATTGAAAACAAAAGCTCTGACCAAAATCTAACGACAATAACTTTTTACTCGGATGTACGAATGAATCCCGTAATATATCGAGACACTCGTAATTGAAAACAGAGGCTCTGAGCATATTCTAACGACAATAACTTTTTACTCGGATGTCTGATTGAGTCCCGTAACATATCGAGACGCTCGAAATTCAAAACAAAAGCTCTGGGCAAATTCAAACCACAATAACTTTTTATTCGGAAGTCCGATTGTGAGCCGTAGTATATCGAGATGATCGAAATTCAGAACAGAAGCTCTGACCAAAATCTATCGACAATAACTTTTTACTCAGATGTCTGAATGAATCCCGTAATACATCGAGACACTCGTAATTGAAAACGCAAGCTCTTAGAAAATTCTAACGACAATCACATTTTACTCGGATGTCCGATTGAGTTCCGTAATATATCGAGTCACTCGAAATTGAAAATGGAATCTCGTAGAAAATGCAAACCACAATAACTTTTAACTCGAATGCTCGAATGAATCCCATAATATATCGAGACGCTCGTAATTGAAAACGGAAGCTCTGATAAAATTCTAACAACAATAACTTTTTGTTCGGATGTCCGATTGAGTCCCGTAATATGTCAAGACCCTCGTAATTGAAAGCGGAAGCTCATAGCAAATTCAAACGACAATAACTTTTAACTCGGATGTGCGATTGAGTCCCGTAATATATCGAGATGGTCGTAATTGAAAATGGAAGCTCGTTGCAAATTCAAACCATAATAACTTTTTACTCAGATATCTGATTGAGTCTAGTAGTATATCGAGGCGCTCAAAATTCAGAACAAAAGCTTTGAGCAAATTCAACCGACAATAACTTTTAACTTGGACGTCAGATTGAGTCCGGTAATATATTGAGACACTCGAAATTGAAAACAGATGCTTTGAGCAAATTCAAACGACAATAACTTTTTACTAGGATGTCCGGTTGTGTCCCGTAGTATATCGGCACGCTCGTAATTGAAAGCGGAAGCTTGTAGCAAATTCAAACGACAATAACTTTTAACTCGGATGTGCGACTGAGTCACGTAATATATCGAGACGCTCGTAATTGAAAATGTTAGCTCGTAGCTAATTCAAACCAGAATAACTTTTTACTCGGATGTCCGAATGAGTCCCGTACTATATCGAGACGCTCGAAATTTAAAGCAGATGCTTTGAGCAAATTCAAAAGACAATAACTTTTTACTCGGATGTCCGATTGAGTCCCGTAATATATCGAGATGCTCGTAATTGAAAACAGATGCTCTTAGAAATTTCAAACGACAATAACTTTTTAATCGGATGTGCAATTGTGTCCCGTAGTATATCGTGACGCTTGACATTGAAATCAGAAGCTTTGAGCAAATTCAAACGACAATAACATATTACTCGGATGTCCGATTGTGTCCCGTAGTATATCGAGACACTCAAAATTCAGAATAGAAGGTCTGAGTAAAATGAAACGACAATAACTTTTTACTCGGATGTCCGATTGAGTCTCGTAATATATCGAGATGCTCGAAATTGAAAACGAAAGCTCGTAGCAAATGCAAACCACAATAACTTTTAACTTGGATGTCCGATTGTGTCCCGTAATATATCGAGATGCTCCAAATTGAAAACAGAAGCTCTGACCAAAATCTAACGACAATAACATTTTACTCGGATGTCCAAATGAATCCCGTAATATATCGAGATGCTCGTAATTGAAAACGGAAGCTCTGAGCAAATTCTAAAGAAAATAACTTTTTACTCATATGTCCGATTGAGTCCCGCAATATATTGAGACGCTCGTAATTGAAAACTGAAGCTCATAGGTGTTGGATCGAGTGGCCTCAAAATAATTAAGAAGGGGGGGGGGTTGAATTAATTATTCCTAAAACTTTACCAATTAAAAATTACTCTTTTAAGGCTTTTACTAAATTGTTAAGAGAATATGGAGTAGAAGAGAAACTTAACAGAAAGTAAAAGCGGGAATTAAATGCACAGCGGAAAGTAAAAGAGTAGGGAAGAAGGAAACAAACACACAAGAGTTTTTATACTGGTTCGGCAACAATTCGTGCCTACCTCCAGCCCCCAAGCGACCTGCGATCCTTGGGATTTCTTTCAACCTTGTAAAAATCCATTTACAAGCAAAGATCCACAAGGGATGTACCCTCCCTTGTTCTCTTTGAACCTAGTGGATGTACCCTCCACTAGAACTGATCCACAAGAGATTTGCCCTCTCTTGTTCTCAGTCAAACCCAAGTAGATGTACCCTCTACTTGTACCACAAAGGATGTACCCTCCAATGTGTTAAGACAAAGATCTCAGGCTGTTACACCTTTGATACTTTGTGAATAGGGATACAAAAGAATTCTCAGGCGGTTAAACCTTTGAACGCTTTTGTATTAGGGAATGGGAAGAATCAAAAGAATTCTTAGACTGTGTCGTTTTGAATTCTTTGACAAGGGAGAAGGGAGACACAAAAGAATTCAGGCGGTTAGTCCCTTGTTCTTTTGGAAAAGAGAGAAGAAAGACACAAAAAGAATTCAGGCGGTTAGTCCTTGGCGAATTCTTTTTGCCAAAGGGAGAAGAGAATGAAAAGATGAATAGCACAAGTTTTCAAGGTTTAGAAAACCAGAAAACTTCAGAAAGCTTTTGGTACAAAGAAGAAGAAGAAGTTCAAAGAGATTCAAGGCTTGTAAAGGATTGTATGAGATTGTTAGAAAGATTGGAAAATGATTAATTCAAAATGCAAAACAAAGCCTTGCTTTTATAGACTCTTCATGTCTGGTCAAGAAGACCACTCAGAAGAGTTATAACTTTTAGAAAAACTTAAAACCCATTTGAAAAAGTCAAAACCTTTTTGAAGAGTTACATCTTTAGATTTTTCAGAAACAAACACTGGTAATCGATTACCAAATATGTGTAATCGATTACACAAAGCTTTTGAGTGAAACAATGTGACTCTTCATATTTAAATTGGAATTTCAACGTTCAAGGACACTGGTAATCGATTACCAAAACATTGTAATCGATTACAGCCTTTTGAAAATATTTGGAACGTTGTAAATTCAGTTTGAAAACATTTTCAAACTTATTTTGCTACTGGTAATCGATTACAACATTATAGTAATCGATTACCAGAGAGTAAAAACTCTTTGGTAAAGGTTTTGTCAAAAACTCATGTGCTATTCAAAGTTTTGAAAAAACTTTTTAATACTTATCTTGATTGAGTCTTTTCTTCATTCTTGAATCTTGAGTCTTGAGATCTTGAATCTTGAATTTTGATTCTTGAACTCTTGACTTGTTCTTGATTCTCTTGAGATGGATGTTCTTTGATTCACTTGAGCTTTTTGTTCATCACTTTTGTCATCATCTTTTGTTGTCCTCATTGTTATCATCAAAACACCTTTGAATCATTCTTGATTCATCATGAAGCTTTGCTTCCACAATAGGAAATTCAAACGACAATAACTTTTATCTCGGACGTCCGATTGAGTCCAGTAATATATTGAGAAGCTCCATACTGAAAATAGAACATCCTAGCAAATTCAAACGACAATAACTTTTTACTCGGATGTCCAATTCTGTCCCGTAATATATCGAGACGCTCGTAATTGAAAACGGAAGCTCATAGCTTATTCAAACGACAATAACTTTTAACTCAGATGTCTGATTGAGTCCTGTAATATATCGAGACGCTCGACATTGAAAACAGAAGCTCTGAGCAAATTCAAACGACAATAACTTTTTACTCAGATGTCCGATTGTGTCCCGTTGTATATCGTGACGCTCATAATTAAAAACAGTAGCTCTGAGCAAAATCAAACGACAATAACTTTTTACTCGGATGTCCGATTGAGTCTCGTAATATATCGAGATGCTCGAAATTGAAAACGGAAGCTCGTAGCAAATGCAAACCACAATAACGTTTTACTCGGATGTCCGATTGTGTCCCGTAATATATCGAGTCGCTCAAAATTGAATACAGAAGCTCTGAGCAAATTCAAACGATAATAACTTTTTACTCGGATGCCCGATTGTGTCCCGTAGTAAATCGAGACGATCGAAATTGAAAACAGAATCTCTGAGCAAATTCAAACGACAATAACTTTTTACTCGAATGTCCGATTGTGTCCCGTAGAATATCGAGACGCTCAAAATTCAGAATAGAAGTTCTGACCAAAATCTAACGACAATAACTTTTTACTTGGATGTCCAAATGAATCCCGTAATATATCGAGACACTCGTAATTTAAAACTAAAGCTCTGAGCAAATTCTAACGACAATAACTTTTTACATAGATGTCCGATTGAGTCCCGTAGTATATCGAGACACTCGAAAATTGAAAACATAAGCTCTTAGCAAATTCTAACGACAATAACGTTTTACTCGGATGTCCGATTGTGTCCCGTAGTATATCATGATGCTTGAAATTAAAAACAGAAGCTTTGAGCAAATTCAAACGACAATAACTTTTAACTCGGATGTCAGATTGAATCCCGTAATATATCGAGACTCTCGAAATTGAAAACAGATGCTCTGAGCAAATTCACACGATAATAACTTTTTACACGGATGTCTGATTGCGTCCCATAGTATATTGAGACGCTCGTACTTGAAAACGAAAGCTCGTGGCAAATTCAAACGACAATAACTTTTAACTTGGATGTCTGATTGAGTCCTGTAATATATTGAGGCGCTTGTAATTGAAAACGGAAACTCGAAGCAAATGCAAATCGCAATAACTTTTAACTCGGATGTCCGATTGTGTCAAGTAGTATATCGAGACCCTCGGAATTGAAAACGGACGTTCGTAGCAAATTCAAACAACATTAACATTTAACTCGGATGTCCGATTGTGTCCAGTAGTATATCGAGACCCTCGTAATTAAAAACGGACGCTCGTAGCAAATTCAAACAACATTAACATTTAACTCGGATGTCCGATTGAGTCCTGTAATATATCGAGACTCTCATAATTGAAAATGGAAACTCGTAGCCAATGCAAACCGCAATAACTTTTAACTTGGATGTCCGACTGAATCCCGTAATATATCGAGATGCTCGTAATTCAAAAGAGAAGCTCTGAGCAAATTCTAACGAAAATAACTTTTTACTTGGATGTCCGATTGAGTCCCGTATTATATTGAGACGCTCATAATTTAAAACTGAAGCTCGTAGCAAATTCAAACAACAATAACATTTAACTCGGATGTCCGATTTAGTCCTGTAATATATCAAGATGCTCGTAATTGAAAACGGAACTTCGTAGCAAATTCTAATGACAATAACTTTTTTCTTCAATGTCTGATTAAGTCCCGTAATATATCGTGATGCTCAAAATTGAAAACGGAAGCTCGTAGCAAATGAAAACCACAATAACTTTTAACTCGCATGTCCGATTAAGTCTCCTAATATATCGAGACGCTCGAAATTGAAATCAGTAGCTTTGAGCAAATTCTAACGACAATATCTTGTGACTCGGACGTTCGATTGAGTCCTGTAATATATTGAGACGCTTATAATTGAAAATGGAAGCTCGTAGCAAATTCTAACGACAATAACTTTTTACTCGGATGTTCGATATAGTCCCATAATATATTGAGACACTCGTAATTGAAAATGGAAGCTCGTAGAAAATTCAAACAACAATAACTTTTAACTCGAATATCCGATTGAGTGTTGTAATATATCGAGACCCTCGAAATTGAAAACAGAACCTCTAAGCAAATGCAAATGACAATAACTTTTTACTCGGATGTCCGATTGAGTCCAGTAATATATTGAGATGCATGTAATTGAAAACGGAAACTCGTAGAAAATTCAAACGACATTAACTTTTAACTCAAATGTCTGATTGAGTCCTGTAATATATCGAGACACTTGAAATTGAAAATGGAAGCTCAAAGCAAATGCAAACCACAATAACTTTTAACTCGGATGTCCGAATGAATTCCGTAAAATATCGAGACGCTTGAAATTGAAAACGGAAGGTCTGAGCAAATTCTAACGACAATAACTTTTTACTCGGATGTCCGATTCAATCCCTAATATATGAAGATGCTCGTAATTGAAAACGGAAGCTTGTAGCAAATTCAAACGACAATAACTTTTAACTCGGATATCCAATTGAGTGTTGTAATATATCGAGACGCTCGAAATTGAAAACAGAACCTCTAAGCAAATTCAAATGACAATAACTTTTTACTCGGATGTCCTATTATGTCTCGTAATATATTTAGACGCTCGTAATTGAAAATGCAATTTCGTAGCAAATTCTAACGACAATAACTTTTTACTTCGATGTCAGATTAACTCGCGTAATATATCGAGATGCTCGAAATTGAAAACGGAATCTCATAGCAAATGCAAACCACAATAACTATTAACTCAGATGTTCGATTAAGTCTCCTAATATATCGAGACGCTCGTAATATAAATCAGAAGCTCTGAGCAAATTCTAACGACAATAACTTGTTACTCAGATGTTCAATTGAGTCCCGTAATATATTGAGACGCTCGTAATTGAAAATGGAATCTCGTGGCAAATTCAAACAACAATAACTTTTAACTCGAATATCTGATTGTGTCCCATAATATATCGAGATGCTCCAAATTGAAAACAGAAGCTCCTAGCAAATTCAAAACGACAATAACTTTTTACTCTGATGTTCGATTGTATCCCGTAGTATATCAAGACGCTCGCAATTGAAAACAGAAGCTCATTGCAAACTCAAAAGACAATAACTTTTAACTGGGATGTCCGATTGAGTCCTGTAATATATCGAGACGCTCGTAATTGAAAACGGAAGCTCGTAGCAAATTCAAATGACAATAACTTTTAACTCGGATGTTCGATTGAGGATTATAATATATCGAGACGCTTGAAATTGAAAACGGAAGCTCTGAGCAAATTCTAGCGACAATAACTTTTTACTCGGATGTCTGATTAAGTCCCGTAATATATTGAGAGACTCGTAATTGAAAACGAAACCTCGTAGCAAATTCTAACGACAATAACTTTTTACTCGGATGTTCGATTGAGTCCTGTAATATATTGAGACGCTCGTAATTGAAAATGGAAGCTCGTAGCAAATTCAAACAAAAATAACTTTTAACTCGAATATCCGATTGAGTGTTGTAATATATCGAGATGCTCGAAAATGAAAACAGAAACTCTGAGCAAATTCAAATGACAATAACTTTTTACTTGAATGTCCAATTGTGTCCCATAATATATCGAGATGCTCCAAATTGAAAATAGAAGCTCCTAGCAAATTCAAACGACAATAACTTTTTACTCGGATGCTCGATTGTGTCCCCTAGTATATCGAGACGCTCGTCATTGAAAACAGAAGCTTGTTGCAAATTCAAACGACAATAACTTTTAACTCGGATGTCCGATTGAGTCCTGTACTATATCGAGACTCTCTTAATTGAAAACGAAAGCTCGTAGAAAATTCAAACGAAAATAAATTTTAACTCGAATGTTCGATTGAGTCTTGTAATATATCGAGACGCTCGAAATTGAAAATGGAAGCTCTGAGCAAATTCAAACGACAATAACTTGTTACTCAGATGTCCGATTAAGTCCCGTAATATATTGAGACGCTCGTAATTGAAAATGGAAGCTCGCAGCAAATTCTAATGACAATAACTTTTTACTCGGCTATCCGATTCAGTCCCGTAATATATGAAGACACTCGTAATTGAAAACGAAAACTTGTAACAAATTCAAACGACAATAACTTTTAACTCGGATGTCTGATTGTGTCCCGTAATATATCGAGCAGCTCCATATTGAAAAAAGATGCTCCTAGCAAATTCAAACGACAATAACTTTTTACTCGGATGTCCGATTGTGTCCCGTAATATATCGAGATGCTCATAATTGAAAACGGAAGCTCATAGCAAATTCAAACGACAATAAATTTTAACTCAAATGTCTGATTGAGTCCTGTAATATATCGAGACGCTCGACATTGAAAATAGAAGCTCTGAGCAAATTCAAACGACAATAACTTTTTACTCGGATGTCCAATTGTGTCCCGTTGTATATCGTCACGCTCGAAATTAAAAATAGAAGCTCTGAGAAAAATCAAACGACAATAAATTTTTATTCGGATGTCCGATTGAGTCTCGTAATATATCGAGATGCTCGAAATTGAAAACGGAAGCTCGTAGCAAATGCAAACCACAATAACTTTTAACTTGGATGTCCGATAAAGTCCCGTAATATATCGAGACGCTCAAAACTGAAAACATAAGCTCTTAGCAAATTCTAACGACAATAACGTTTTACTCGGATGTCCGAATGAAACCCATAATATATTGAAACACTCGTAATTTTAAATGGAAGCTTTAAGCAAATTCTAACGACAGTAACTTTTTACTCTGATGTCCGATTGAGTCCCGTAGTATATCGAGACACTCGAAATTCAGAATAGAAGCTCTGAGCAAATTCAAACGACAATAAATTTTAACTCGGATGTCTGATTGAGTCCAGTAATATATTGAGACACTCGTAATTGAAAATGAAAACTCGAAGCAAAAGCAAACCGCAATAACTTTTAATTCGGATGAATCCTATAATATATCGAGACGCTCCTAATTGAAAACAGAAGCTCTGAGCAAATTCTAACGACAATAACTTTTTACTCGGATGTCCGATTAAGCCCTGTAATATATTGTGGCGCTCGTAATTGAAAACTGAAGCTCATAGCAAATTCAAATGACAATAACTTTTAACTTCGATGTCCGATTGAGTCCAGTTATATATTGAGACACTTGAAATTGAAAACAGAAGCCCTGAGCAAATTCAGACGACAATAACTTTCTACTCGAATGTCCGATTGTGTCCAGTAGTATATCGAGATGCTCCATATTGAAAACGGAAGCATGTAGCAATTTCAAACAACAATAACATATAACTCGGATGTCCGATTGAGTCCTGTAATATATCGAGACGCTCGTAAATGAAAACGAAAACTCGTTGCAAATGCAAACCGCAATAAGTTTTAACTCAGATGACTGACTAAATCCCGTAATATATCGAGACGCTCATAATTGAAAACGGTAGCTCTGAGCAAATTCTAACGACAATAACCTTTTACTTGGATGTTCGATTGAGTCCCATAATATATTGAGACGCTCGTAATAGAAAACGGAAGCTCGTAGCAAATTCAACCCATAATAACTTTTTATTCGGATGTCCGATTGAGTCCTGTAGTATATCGAGACGCTCGAGATTCAGAACAGAAGCTTTGAGCAAATTCAAACGATGATAACTTTTACCTCGGATGTCGGATTGAGTCCCGTAATATATCGAGACGCTCGACATTGATAATAAAAACTCTGTGAAAATTCAAACAACGATAACTTTTTACTCAGATGTCCGATTGTGTTCCGTAATATATCGAGATGCTCGAAATTGAAAATGGAAGCTCGTAGCAAATGCAAACCACAATAACTTTTTACTCGGATGTCCAATTGTGTCCCGTAATATATCGAGATGCTCAAAATTGAATACAAAAGCTCTGAGCAAATTCAAACGATAATAACTTTTTACTCGAATGTCCGATTGCGTCCCGAAGTATATCGAGACGCTCAAAATTCAGAATAAATGTTCTGACCAAAATCTAACGACAATAACTTTTTACTCGGATGTCTGAATGAATCCCGTAATATATCGAGACACTCGTAATTTAAAACTAAAGCTCTGAGCAAATTCTAATGACAATAACTTTTTACATAGATGTCTGATTGAGTCCCGTAGTATATCGAGACACTCGAAAATTGAAAACATAAGCTCTTAGCAAATTCTAACGACAATAACTTTTTACTCGGATGTCCGATTGTGTCCCGTAGTATATCGTGACGCTCGAAATTAAAAAGAGAAGCTCTGAGAAAATTCAAACGACATTAACTTTTAACTCGGATGTCGGATTGAGTCCTGTAATACATCGAGACTCTCGAAATTGAAAACAGATGCTCTGAGCAAATTCACACGATAATAACTTTTTACTCGAATGTCTGATTGCGTCCCATAGTATATTAAGACGCTCGTACTTGAAAACGAAAGCTCGTGGCAAATTCAAACGACAATAACTTTTAACTTGGATGTCTGATTGATTCCTGTAATATATTGTGGCGCTTGTAATTGAAAACGGAAACTCGTAGCAAATGCAAACCGCAATAACTTTTAACTCGGATGTCCGATTGTGTCCAGTAGTATATCGAGACCCTCGGAATTGAAAACGGACGCTCGTAGCAAATTCAAACAACATTAACATTTAACTCGGATGTCTGATTGTGTCCAGTAGTATATCGAGACCCTCTCAATTGAAAACGGACGCTCGTAGCAAATTCAAACAACATTAACATTTAACTCGGATGTCTGATTGAGTCCTGTAATATATCGAGACGCTCATAATTGAAAATGGAAACTCGTAGCCAATCTAGACCGCAATAACTTTTAACTCGGATGCCCGACTGAATCCCGTAATATATCGAGACGCTTGTAATTCAAAAGGGAAGCTCTGAGCAAATTCTAACGAAATTGACTTTTTACTTGGATGTCCGATTGAGTCCCGTATTATATTGAGACGCTCGTAATTTAAAACTGAAGCTCGTAGCAAATTCGAACGACAATAACTTTTAACTAGGTTGTCTGAGTGAGTCTAGTAATATATCGAGACACTTGACATTGAAAACATAAGCTCTGAGCAAATTCAAACGACAATAACTTTTTACTCGGATGTCCAATTTTGTCTAGTAGTATATCGAGACGCTCGTAATTGAAAACGGAAGCTCGTAGCAAATTCAAATGACAATAACTTTTTACTCGGATGTCCGATTTGGTCCAGTTGTATATCGAGACGCTCGTAATTGAAAACGGAAGCTCGTAGCAAATTCAAACAACAATAATATTTAACTCAGATGTCCGATTTAGTCCTGTAAAATATCGAGACGCTCGTAATTGAAAACGGAACCTCATAGCAAATTCTAACGACAATAACTTTTTACTTCGATGTCTGATTAAGTCCCGTAATATATCGTGATGCTCGAAATTGAAAACGGAAGCTCGTAGCAAATGAAAACCACAATAACTTTTAACTCGGATGTCCGATTAAGTCTCCTAATATATTGAGACGATCGAAATTGAAATCAGAAGCTCTGAGCAAATTCTAACGACAATATCTTGTGACTCGGATGTTCGATTGAGTCCTGTAATATATTGAGATGCTTATAATTGAAAATGGAAGCTCGTAGAAAATTCTAACGACAATAACTTTTTACTCGAATGTTCGATATAGTCCCATAATATATTGAGACACTCGTAATTGATAATGGAAGCTCGTAGCAAATTCAAAGAACAATAACTTTTAACTCGGATGTCCGATTGAGTGTTGTAATATATCGAGACGCTCGAAATTGAAAACAGAACCTCTAAGCAAATGCAAATGACAATAACTTTTTACTCGGATGTCCGATTGAGTCCAGTAATATATTGAGATGCATGTAATTGAAAACAGAAACTCGTAGAAAATTCAAACGACATTAACTTTTAACTCGAATGTCTGATTGACTCCCATTATATATCGAGACACTTGAAATTGAAAATGGAAGCTCAAAGAAAATGTAAACCACAATAACTTTTAACTCGGATGTCCGAATGAATCCCGTAAAATATCGAGACGCTTGAAATTGAAAACAGAAGTTCCGAGAAAATTAAAATGACAATAACTTTTTACTTGGATGTCCAATTGTGTCCCGTTGTATATCGTCACACTCGAAATTAAAAATAGAAGCAATATATCGAGATTCTCGAAATTGTAAACGGAAGTTCGTAGCAAATGCAAACCACAAAAACTTTTAACTCGAATGTCCGATAAAGTCTCGTAATATATCGAGACGCTCAAAACTGAAAACATAAGCTCTTAGCAAATTCTAACGACAATAACTTTTTACTCAGATGTCCGAATGAATCCCGTAATATATCGAAACACTCGTAATTTTAAACGGAAGCTTTGAGCAAATTCTAACGACAGTAACTTTTTACTCTGATGTCCGATCGAGTCCCGTAGTATATCGAGACACTCGAAATTCAGAACAGAAGCTCTGAGAAAATTCAAATGACAATAACTTTTAACTCAGATGTCGGATTGAGTCCCGTAATATATCGGGACTCTCGAAATTTAAAACAGAGTCTCTGAGCAAATTCAAACGATAATAACTTTTTACTCGGATATCCGATTGCGTCCCGTAGTATATCGAGACGCTCGTTCTTGAAAACGGAAGCTCGTGCCAAATTCAAACGACAATAACTTTTAACTCAGATGTCTAATTGAGTCTTGTAATATATTGAGACGCTCGTAATTGAAAACGAAAACTCGAAGCAAATGCAAACCGCAATAACTTTTAACTCGGATGTCCGAATGAATCCTGTAATATATCGAGACGCTCGTAATTGAAAACGGAAGCTTTGAGCAAATTCTAAAGACAATAACCTTTTATTCGGATGTCCGATTTAGTCCTGCAATATATTGAGATGCTCGTAATTGAAAACTGAATCTCGTAGCAAATTCAAATGACAATAAATTTTAACTTCGATGTCTGATTGAGTCGAGTAATGTTAGACAAGTGGCCTCAGATATCTTAAGAAGGGGGGTTGAATTAAGATATTCCAAACTACTTCCCCAATTAAAAATTTATTTCCCTTTTTATTCAAGTTATGAATTCCCTTAATGACAATCTTCTTAAATATTAATTCAAATAAAACAATTTGAATATGAATATAAAGCAATAATAAATAAAGGAGATTAAGGGAAGAGAAAGTGCAAACTCAGATTTATACTGGTTCGGCCTCACCCTTGTGCCTACGTCCAGTCCCCAAGCAACCCGCTTGAGAGTTCCACTATCTTGTAAATTCCTTTTACAAGTTCTAAACACACAAGGACAATCCTTCCTTTGTGTTTAGAATCCCTTTACAACAAGAGACTCACGGTCTCTTAATCCCTTAGAGAATGAGAAGAAGAAGAATAATAAATCTCTCTAGAAAGAGATGGATTTTACAGATTGAGCACTCAAATAATTCCTTAATGAATTGCAATTGAATTGGCCAAGGAATTCTTAAGAGGATAAAATGATTTTGCTCTTTGAGAGGATAAACACTTGTTGTTCTGAAAAACTCTGAGCAAATTCGTGTTTAAGTCACATATATATAGACCATTGGTGGTCAAGAATAAAAGCCTTTGAAAAGTTGTGACTCTTAGAATTATTTTTCTGAAAATCCTGTCTGGTAATCGATTACAGGAATTGTGTAATCGATTACAGCTTTTAAAATTTGAATTAAAACATTTCTTAACTGCTGGTAATCGATTACCAAAATTGCGTAATCGATTACACAGTCTAAAATTTCGAATTCAAATTTTAGTAGCTGTTATAAAACATATTTGGCCACTGGTAATCGATTACATCCTCTGGAAATCGATTACCAGAGAGTAAAACCTTTGTAAAACACTTTTTAATTTAAATTACTTGGCCAAACCTTTTGCTAATTCAATTAGGAATTCCCTTCCTATTATACTAGTGATCATCTTGAAGCTGTGACTTGTAATCTTGAAGTATTGTCTTGAATTTAATCTTGAAAAGCCCATTTACATCAATTGCATCATATCATCATGATCATCATCAAAACATCAAAAGCAATTGCATCTACAATCTCCCCCTTTTTGATGATAACAATACAATACCTGAAATCAAGATTCAAGCAAGCAACAAACAATTGTATTTAGATAAAATGTGTGTTTACTCCCCCTATATTTCGGAATTTATGATCACTTGATTTCTAAGGTTGTTAAGCTTTTTCTACAACCAACCTTTTCTCCCCCTTTGGCAACATCAAAAAGCCAAAGAACTAGGGAATCAACACAGATATAACAATGGAGTAGAAAGATATAAAGATCAGAGTATAAAGCATAACCATCCAAACTCACAAACACGAAATGATCAATCCAGAATCCAAATAACTCAAAATGTCAACAACCACACAATGTCAAAGCAGAAAAAGTCTGAAATCTTAATACCACAAGATAAATAAGGAAATTACTTAACGTAATAATTGAAACTCTAAGAAACTTAACCAGCCAAAATACACGGCTTATTAAAGACTTATAATCAGAAACTAAAATCTAAGAAGACGGTGGTGGTGGTGGAAGATCGAAACTCTGACGAATGTATCCGACATCCTCTTCAAGTTGTGTGAGGCGAATGTCCATACCGGCAAAGCGTGTATCTAACGAGTCGAAGCGGTCACCAACATAAGAACGAAGACCCCGTAATTCAAAGAGGACTTCATTTATGAGTGCGGAATCTTCACGTTGAGGAGGAGGAGAAGGAGTACGTTCATCTTGAGGAGGGAGTACATCCTTCTTCAGCCATTGACCATTCCGATCTTTACGATACCCAAAGGAGGTCACTGCACCAGCACCAATTGCAAAGGAACGCTTGACTTGAACAAAGGATTCATCATCAAGCGGAATTTGAAAATGACGCAAAAACAGAGTAATCAAATGTGGATAAGGAAGAGGTGCATTGGCCCGTAATGCCTTATGCATTCGGTACCGAACCAAATGGGCCCAGTCGATCTGATGACCGGTAAGAAAAGCCCACATAAGAATCAAATCCTCCTCAGAGGCTTGTGCTAAATTTGAAGACCGAGGAAGCAAAATCCTAACAATGATATAGTGCATGATGCGATTATCAAATGTTTATGACCCGGCCAGCAATCTACCGGTCATTTCAGCTTGATCATTGCAGACCATGCGACAAGCATCATGACTCGAATAATCGAATTTCCAGTCATCAACAATGGTGCCCTCAAAAGGTGCACCTTGACTAGGTAAATGAGTCAAAGAAAAGAATAGTGACTGATTAATGACCATAGAAATACCATGCACCTCAGACATAATAATACCATCCTGAATTTTTAAATTGCAGTAGAAGACCTTTACAAGTTCAGGATAATATGGCAATTTTAATGACATGAAATCAACAAGACCAGAATTTTGAAACACTTGATAGCAATCAAACGTTTCATCATTAAAGAATTCTACGTCTAGGTACTTAAGGTCTAAGATTATTCTAGAAGAAAACTGAGAAAGGTACCGTTGACGCTGATCATCGGATGAAAACAATGTTGATGATCTTGGAGATGACAAAGAAGGAGGAATAGGTGCTGTGGGTGCTCCGGATGGGCCGTGGCGGCGATGGGCAGCAGTAGCAGCGGTGGAGGATAATCCCTTTCTCTTCTTCGATGGCTCTGCCATTTGATGAAGTTTTTGTGGATTTTGATCGGTGGAAGGAAAGAGGAGTGAAAAAGAGGAAGATTGGGCTTTACGAGACGTGATTTGGTGAAGAATTGAGTGAGAATCGAAGATTTGAAGTTTTAGGTATGGAGGAAAACATGGAGAAGGCTTTGGCTGCGCAGCAGCTCTGATTTCGTGAGTATTTATAGAAGATGACGTATTGTAATCGATTACAAGTATTGGTAATCGATTACAGGACCAATAAGCCTACTGGTAATCGATTACAGGATGTTGTAATCGATTACCAGAGCCTATCCTAGGCTAGTTTCTTAAGAGAATATCTATGTTTATGCTAAAATACATCCTATATGATTAATTTTCACTACTAATACACTAAATTCAATCATTCAATTATTATATACACAAGAAATCATAAATTCTATCATAAAAACAAGAATTCAATCAAGATCAAACAAACAAATTAATCTACAAACAATAAATAAGAGTAAATCAATCAATCAATCAATCAATCAACCAATCAATCCCTATTTTTCTAAATCTCTTACATCTAAGAGACCTTATTCTCTTCTAATAGAGAAGAACACTTCCTTGGGGAGAGGTTTTGTGAAAATATCAGCAAGTTGATTCTTAGTATCAACAAACTCTAATACACAATCTCCCTTTAGGACATGATCTCTAAGAAAGTGGTGTCTAATCTCTATATGTTTAGTTCTAAAGTGTTGAACTGGGTTTTTGGATAGATTTATGGCACTAGTATTATCACACTTAATAGGTATGCGATCAAGAATGATGCCATAGTCAGATAATTGTTGCTTCATCCATAAAATCTGTGCACAACAACTACCGGCAGAGATATACTCCACTTCAGCAGTAGATAAAGCAACACTGTTTTGTTTCTTACTATGCCATGAGATAAGAGCCGATCCAATAAATTGACAAGTTCCACTTGTACTTTTTCTATCAGTTTTAGATCCGGCAAAATCAGAATCAGAATATCCTATTAAGTTACATGTTGAATTCTTAGGATACCATAATCCTAAATTGATTGTTCCTAATAGATATCTCATGATTCCCTTTACTGCACTTAAATGTGATTGTTTGGGGTTGGATTGAAACCTAGCACACATGCATACACTAAACATAATATCAGGTCTACTAGCAGATAAATAAAGAAGAGATCCGATCATACCTCGATATTGTTTTATGTCTATAGACTGACCAGATTCATCTTTATCTAAGTAACAACTAGTGCTCATAGGTGTGGACATGTGTTTTGCACTATCCATCCCAAATCTTTTGATCAATTCCTTGCAGTACTTGGATTGATTGATGAATATACCTTCTTGAGTTTGCTTGATTTGTAATCCCAGAAAGTACTTTAGTTCTCCCATCATTTACATTTCAAATTCACTTTGCATATCAAGGGAAAACTCCTTGCACAATGAATCATTAGTGGATCCAAAAATTATATCATCAACATATATTTGAACCAACAAAATATCATTATTCTTTCTCTTTATGAACAATGTGGTATCCACTTTACCTCTAGAGAATTCTTTTTCTTGAAGAAAATTGCTTAAGCATTCATACCACGCCCTAGGGGCTTGTTTCAAACCATAAAGAGCCTTTTGTAATTTATAAACATGGTTTGGTTTATCAGGAATTTCAAAACCAGGGGGTTGTTCAACATATACCTCTTCTTGAATTGAGGATGATGCTTTAAGAGCAATTCCTTTCTTTTTCTTGTCATTTTCTTCATGTTGATGTAATCTCAATAGTTCCATCTCGTGTTCCTGCAACTTTCCAAATAAAGTGGCAAGGGACATATTAGACAAATCTCTTGACTCAGTAATGGCTGTTACTTTGGGTTGCCTTTCTCTACTTAAACATCTTAACACCTTGTTTATGAGATCTTCATTTTGAAATTCTTTGCCTAAGGCTGCTAGATGATTTACTATATGTGTAAATCTCTTTTGCATGCTTTGAATATTTTCATTTGCATTCATTCTAAATAATTCATACTCATGAGTTAGTGCATTTATCCTAGATCTTTTAACATCTGTAGTTCCTTCATGTGTTAATCGAAGAGTGTCCCACATTTCCTTAGCACTCTTACAATTTGAAACCCTGAAATATTCATCCATTCCCAGGGCAGATGTTATTATGTTTTTGGCTTTTAAGTTGTATTGTACTCGTTTTCTATCCTCTTCAGACCATCTATCTCTAGGTTTTTCTATGGTTATGCTTTCACTTGATGAACTACCATCTATTGCAACTCTTTCTACTGTGGTGGGTATATAAGGCCCTATTTCTATGGCTTCCCAGATATTTAGATCTATTGCCTCAATAAAAATTTGCATTCGGGTTTTCCAGTAGTGGTAACCCTCTCCATTAAAGATTGGAGGTCTATTGATAGAATTCCCTTCTGGAAATAAGGAATTTTCTGAGGCCATCTTTTTCTTGAAGCTTCTAAACTTTATACAAGAATGAAGCTCTGATACCACTTGTTAGACAAGTGGCCTCAGATATCTTAAGAAGGGGGGTTGAATTAAGATATTCCAAACTACTTCCCCAATTAAAAATCTATTTCACTTTTTATTCAAGATATGAATTCCCTTAATGACAATCTTCTTAAATATTAATTCAAATAAAACAATTTGAATATGAATATAAAGCAATAATAAATAAAGGAGATTAAGGGAAGAGAAAGTGCAAACTCAGATTTATACTGGTTCGGCCACACCTTTGTGCCTACGTCCAGTCCCCAAGCAACCCGCTTGAGAGTTCCACTATCTTGTAAATTCCTTTTACAAGTTCTAAACACACAAGGACAATGCTTCCTTTGTGTTTAGAATCCCTTTACAACAAGAGACTCACGGTCTCTTAATCCCTTAGAGAATGAGAAGAAGAAGAAGAATAAATCTCTCTAGAAAGAGATGGATTTTACAGATTGAGCACTCAAATAATTCCTTAATGAATTGCAATTGAATTGGCCAAGGAATTCTTAAGAGGATAAAATGATTTTGCTCTTTGAGAGGATAAACACTTGTTGTTCTGAAAAACTCTGAGCAAATTCGTGTTTAAGTCACATATATATAGACCATTGGTGGTCAAGAATAAAAGCCTTTGAAAAGTTGTGACTCTTAGAATTATTTTTCTGAAAATCCTGTCTGGTAATCAATTACAGGAATTGTGTAATCGATTACAACTTTTAAAATTTGAATTAAAACGTTTATTAACTGCTGGTAATCGATTACCAAAATTGCGTAATCGATTACACAGTCTAAAATTTCGAATTCAAATTTTATTAGCTGTTATAAAACATATTTGGCCACTGGTAATCGATTACATCCTCTGGTAATCGATTACCAGAGAGTAAAACCTTTGTAAAACACTTTTTAATTTAAATTACTTGGCCAAACCTTTTGCTAATTCAATTAGGAATTCCCTTCCTATTATACTAGTGATCATCTTGATGCTGTGACTTGTAATCTTGAAGTATTGTCTTGAATTTAATCTTGAAAAGCCCATTTACATCAATTGCATCATATCATCATGATCATCATCAAAACATCAAAAGCAATTTCATCTACAAGTAATATATTGAGACACTTGAAATTGAAAACAGAAGCTCTGAGCAAATTCAAAAGACAATAACTTTTTACTCGAATGTCCGATTGTGTCCAGTAGTATATCGAGATGCTCCATATTGAAAACGAAAGCTTGTAGCAATTTCAAACAACAATAACATTTAACTCGGATGTCCGATTGAGTCCTCTAATATATCGAGACGCTCGTAAATGAAAACGAAAACTCGTAGAAAATGCAAACCACAATAACTTTTAACTTGGATGACCGACTGAATCCCGTAATATATCGAGTCGCTCGTAATTGAAAACGAAAGCTCTGAGCAAATTCTAACGACAATAACCTTTTACTTGGATGCCCGATTGAGTCCCGTAATATATTGAGACGCTCATAATAGAAAATGGAAGCTCGTCCCAAATTCCAACCATAATAACTTTTTACTCGGATGTTCGATTGAGTCCCGTAGTATATCGAGACGCTCGTCATTGAAAACGGAAACTCGTTGCAAATTCAAACGACAATAGCTTTTAACTTGGATGTCCGATTAAGTCCCGTAATATATCGAGACGCTCTTAATTGAAAACAGAAGCTCGTAGCAAATTCAAACGACAATAACTTTTAACTTGGATGTTCGATTGAGTCTTGTGATATATCGAGACGCACGAAATTGAAAACGGAAGCTCTGAGTTAATTCTAACGACAATAACTTGTTACTTGGATGTCCGATTAAGTCCCGTAATATATCGAGACACTCGTAATTGAAAACGGAAGCTCGCAGCAAATTCAAACGAAAATAACTTTTTACACGGATGTCCGATTGAGTCCTGTAATATATCTAGATGCTCCAAATTGAAAACAGAAGCTCCTAGGAAATTCAAACGACAATAATTTTTAACTCGGATGTCCGATTGTCTCACGTAGTATATCAAGACGCTCGTAATTGAAAACAGAAGCTCGTAGCAAATTCAAACGACATTGACATTTAACTCGAATGTCTGATTGAGTCCTGTAATATATCGAGATGCTCGAAATTGAAAAAGAAGCTCTCAGAAAATTAAAATGACAATAACGTTTTACTCGAATGTCCGATTGTGTCCCGTAGTATATTGAGACGCTCAAAATTCAGAACAGAAGGTCTGAGCAAAATCAAAAGACAATAATGTTTTTCTCAAATGTCCGATTGAGTCTCGTAATATATCGAGACGCTCGAAATTGAAAACGGAAGCTCGTTGCAAATGCAAACCACATTAACTTTTAACTTGGACGTCCGATTAAGTCCCGTAATATATTGAGACACTCGAAATTGAAAACAGAAGCTTTGACCATAATCGCAGGACAATAACTTTTTACTCAGATGTACGAATGAATCCCGTAATATATTGAGACACTCGTAATTGAGAACGGAAGCTCGTAGCAAATTCAAATGACAATAACTTTTAACTCGGATGTTCGATTGAGTCTTGTAATATATCGAGACGCTTGAAATTGAAAACGGAAGCTCTGAGCAAATTCTAACGAGAATAACTTTTACTCGGATGTTCGATTAAGTCCCGTAATATATTGAGAGGCTCGTAATTGAAAACGGAACCTCGTAGCAAATTCTAAAGACAATAACTTTTTACTTGGATGCGATTGAGTCCCGTAATATATCGAGACACTCGAAATTTAAAATGGAAGCTCGTAGCAAATGCAAACGACAATGACTTTTTACTCGGATGTCCGATTCAATCCCGTAATATATGAATACGCTCGTAATTGAATACGGAAACCCGTAGCAAATTCAAACGACAATAACTTTTAACTCGGATGTCCGATTGAGTCCTATAATATATCGAGACGCTCGAAATTGAAAACAGATGCTTTGAGCAAATTCAAACGACAATAACTTTTTACTCGGATGGCCGATTGTGTCTCGTAGTATATCGAGACACTCGTAATTGAGAACGAAAGCTCGTAGCAAATTCAAACGACAATAACTTTTAACTCGGATGTCTGATTCTGTCCCGTAGTATCTCGTGATGCTCCATACTGAAAACAGATGCTCCTAGCAAATTCAAACGACAATAACTTTTTAATCGGATGTTCGATTGAGTCCTGCAATATATCGACACGCTCGTAATTGAAAACGAAAGCTCGTAGCAAATTCAAACGACAATAACTTTTAACTCGGATGTCTGACTGAGGGCTGTAATATATCGAGACGCTCGAAATTAAAAATAGAAGCTCTAAGCAAATTCAAATGAATATAACTTTTTACTCGGATGTCCGATTATGTCTCGTAATATATCGAGATGCTCCAAATTGAAAATAGAAGCTCCAAGCAAATTCAAACGACAATAACTTTTTACTCGGATGTCCGATTGTGTTCCTAACTATATCGTGACGCTCGAAATTGAAAACCGAAGCTCTGAGCAAAATCAAACGACATTAACTTTTTTCTCGGATGTCGGATTAAGTCCCGTAATATATCGAGACGCTCGACATTCAGAATAGAAGCTTTGACCAAATTCAAATGACAATAACTTTTAACTCGGATGTCCGATTAAGTCCGGTAATACATCGAGACGCTCGTAATTGAAAACGGAAGATCTGAGCAAATTCTAACGACAATAACTTTTTACTCGGATTTTCGATTAAGTCCTATAATATATCGAGACTCTAGAAATTGAATATTGAAGCTCTGAGCAAATTCTAACGACAATAACTTTTTACTCAGATGTCTGATTAAGTCCTGTAATATATCGAGACGCTTGAAATTGAAAATAGAAGCTCTGAGCAAATTCAAATGACAATAACTTTTTACTCAGATGTATGATTGTGTCCCGTAGTATATCGAGACACTCGAAATTCAGAACAGAAGCTCTGAGCAAATTCAAATGACAATAACTTTTAACTCGGATGTCCGATTGAGTCCGGTAATATATTGAGACGCTCGTAATTGAAAATGGAAGGCCGTAGCAAATGCAAACCACAATAACTTTTAACTCGGATGTCCAATTGTGTCCCGTAATATATCGAGATGCTCGATATTGAAAACATAAGCTCTTAGCAAATTCTGACGACAATAACTTTTTACTCGTATTTCCGATCGAGTCCTGTAACATATTGAGACGCTCGTAATTGAAAATGGAAGCTCGTAGCAAATTAAAACGACAATAACATTAAACTCGGATGTCCGATTGAGTCATGTAATATATCGAGACGCTTGAAATTGAAAATGGAAGCTCTGAGCAAATTCTAACGACCATAACTTTTAACTCGGATATCCGATTGAGTCCTGTAATATATCGAGACGCTCGTAATTGAAAACAGAAGCTCGTAGAAAATTCAAACGACAATAATTTTTAACTTGGATGTTTGATTGAGTCTTGTAATATATCGAGACGCTTGAAATTGAAAATGGAAGCTCTGAGCAAATTCTAACGACCATAACTTTTTACTCGGATGTCCGATGAAGTCCCGTAATATATTGAGAGGCTCGTAATTGAAAATGGAACCTCGTAGCAAATTCTAACGACAATAAATTTTTACTTGGATGTTCGATTGAGTCCCGTAATATATTGAGACGCTCGTAATTGAAAATGGAAGCTCGTAGCAAATTCAAACAAAAATAACTTTTAACTCAAATATCCGATTGAGTATTTTAATATATCGAGACACTCGAAATTGAAAATAGAACCTCTGATCAAATTTAAATGATAATAACTTTTTACTCGGATGTCCGATTGTGTCCCATAATATACCGAGATGCTCCAACTTGAAAACCGAAGCTCCTAGCAAATTCAAACGACAATAACGTTTTACTCAGATGTTCGATTGTGTCCCGTAGTATATCTAGATGCTCGTCATTGAAAACAGAAGCTCGTTGCAAATTCAAACGACAATAGCTTTTAACTTGGATGTCCGATTGAGTCCTGTAATATATCGAGACGCTCTTAATTGAAAACGGAAGCTCGTAGCAAATTCAAACGACAATAACTTTTAACTTGGATGTTCAATTGAGTCTTGTGATATATCGAGACGCACGAAATTGAAAACGAAAGCTCTGAGAAAATTCTAACGACAATAAATTTTTACTCGGATGTATGATTGAGTCCCGTAGTATATCGAGACACTCAAAATTCAGAACAGAAGCTCTGAGCAAATTCAAATGACAATAACTTTTAACTTGGATGTCCAATTGAGTCCGGTTATATATTGAGACGCTCTTAATTGAAAATGGAAGCTCGTAGCAAATTCAAACCGCAATAACCTTTAACTCGGATGTCCGATTGTGTCCCGTAATATATTGAGACGCTTGAAATTGAAAACATAAGCTCTTACAAAATCATTTTAACTCGTCGGGTTCCCACAGTGGATCCCATCACAATACTCGTCACCCTTAAAGGGTCTTACAATTGTGTGATTGCACAGTTCATAGTTCACAACTCAATACACACATCTCATCTCAATACACATGTATTTCATCATCCGTCACATGTTCAATTTATCACATACTCACAGTTTGAATCATCATTTCATAACCTCAACATAACAATTTATACAAAAGATTTTATCACAACATGGGATGTAAAACCTCTGAAATAGTTTCTCACAATTGTATCAAAATCAATTAATCAAAATCATGGGTTAACACAAAGACATCAAGAGCACTCAAGTTTATCAATCAATTCTCATCAGGACGTCAATTGGTACATAGAACACAATAATATTGTATTTATAATCATAAAGGAAAAATTATAATTCAATAAACATCCCAAAATAATCCCAAATTTAGTTCTCTAAGGATCCCTACACATGTTCATTCTAACCCCCAATTGCGATAAACTCATCCCTTACCTCTAAGCGGATTCACGTGTCTTCCCATAGCGATAGCGTCATCTCTAGCGGTTCCCTAAAATTTCTCCAGTTTTTCCTCCGACTGCTCCGGTAGAGTACCAAACGTCAGAGAAACGGAGAAGGGATTAAAGCCTCCATTTGGACTATCTTCATACGATTCCTTTTTCTCCCTCCAAGAACATTATCTCACAAATCACAACGGTCAAAGCGTGCGCATTTGAATTTCGAACAACATATCAAAAATTCACAACAATCCAACGGTTAACAAAACCGGGATCGTAGTTTTACCAAGACAGCTCTGGGTTTCTGCGGGAAAGGAAAGGCTACGATGCGAGGGGTATTTCTCTTAGCTCAGACAAGATATCAAAATTACCAACGGTGAGAATGCTCGGAATCGAGTTGCAAACATGGTACTAAAATTTCACGACGATCCAGCGGTAAACGAGTCCGAGATCGTCGTTTTCCTGAGACAGGTTTGGTGGGCTGCGAGAAAAAGAAAGGGTTTTGAGAGGAGAAGGAGAAAAACGAAAATGAGGGAAAGAAGAGGCACCGTCAGTGTGAAAACTGACCTAACGCTATTTATAACTAGGTTTACTCTATTTATTTATTTATTATTTTATAAAAGCAAACTTTATTTTATTCTCTATCAAACAAATAAATAAAATACCCTTTTTATTTTCTCTCAAATCATTATTTTAATTAACAATTATATCTCCTTATTTATTTATTTACAAAATCTCATCATTTTTTTAAAACCCTATTTATTTATAAATAACAATCCTTTTTAATCTAGTTTACGAAAATTGGGATGTTACAGAAGCTCGTAGCAAATTAAAACGACAATAACATTTAACTAGGATGCCCGATTGAGTCCATTAATATATCGAGACGCTTGAAATTTAAAACAGAAGCTCTGAGCAAATCCAAAGAACAATAACTTTTTACTCGGATGTTTGATTGCGTTCCGAAGTATATCGAGACGCTCGTAATTGAAAACTGAAGCTCGTACCAAATTAAAACGACAAAAGCTTTTAACTAGGATGTCAGGTTGAGTCTTGTAATATATCGAGACGCTCATAATTGAAAACGAAAACTCATAGCAAATGCAAACCGCAATAAGTTTTGACTCGGATGTCCGAATGAATCCCGTAATATATCGAGACGCTCGTAATTGAAAACGGAAGCTCTAAGCAAATTCTAACGACAATAACTTTTTACTCGGATGTCAGATTGAGTCCAGTAATATATCGAGAAGCTTGAAATTGAAAACAGAAGCTCTGAGCAAATTCAAATGACAATAACTTTTTACTCGGATGTATGATTGAGTCCCGTAGTATATCGAGACACTCGAAATTCAGAATAGAAGCTCTAAGCAAATTCAAATGACAATAACTTTTAACTCGGATGTCCGATTGAGTCCGGTAATACATCGAGACGCTCGTAATTGAAAACGGAAGCTCTGAGCATATTCTAACGAGAATAACTTTTTACTCGGATGTCCGATTAAGTCCTATAATATATCGAGACGCTAGAAATTGAATATCGAAGCTCTGAGCAAATTCTAACGACAATAACTTTTTACTCGGATGTCCGATTAAGTCCTGTAATATATTGAGATGCTCGTAATTGAAAATGGAAGCTCGTAGCATATTGAAACGTCAATAAATTTTAACTCGAATGTCCGATTGAGTCCAGTAATATATCGAGACACTTGAAATTGAAAACAGAAGCTCTGAGCAAATTCGAACGATAATAACTTTTTACTAGGATGTCTGATTGTGTCCCTTAACATATCGAGACTGTTGGATCGAGTGACCTCAGAATAATTAAAAGGGGGGGGGGGTTGAATTAATTATTCCTAAAAGTTTACCAATTAAAAATTACTCTTTTAAGGCTTTTTCTTTTGTTGTTAAGAGAATATGGAGTAGAAGAGAAACTTAACAGAAAGTAAAAGCGGAAATTAAATGCACAACGGAAAGTAAAAGATTAGGGAAGAAGAAAACAAACACACAAGAGTTTTTATACTGGTTCGGCAACAACCCGTGCCTACCTCCAGTCCCCAAGCGACCTGCGGTCCTTGGGATTTCTTTCAACCTTGTAAAAATCCTTTTACAAGCAAAGATCCACAAGGGATGTACCCTCCCCTGTTCTCTTTGAAACCCTAGTGGATGTACCCTCCACTAGAACTGATCCACAAGAGATGTACCCTCTCTTGTTCTCAGTCAAACCCAAGTAGATGTACCCTCTACTTGTACCACAATGGATGTACCCTCCAATGTGTTAAGACAAAGATCTCAGGCTGTTACACCTTTGATACTTTGTGAATGGGGATACAAAAGAATTCTCAGGCGAATAAACCTTTGAACGCTTTTGTATTAGGGAATGAGAAGAATCAAAAGGATTCTCAGACTGTGTCGTTTTGAATTCTTTGACATGGGAGAAGGGAGACACAAAAGAATTCAGGCGGTTAGTCCCTTGTTCTTTCAGAAAAGAGAGAAGAGAGACACAAAAAGAATTCAGGCGGTTAGTCCTTGGCGAATTCTTTTTGGCAAAGGGAGAAGAGAATGAAAAGATGAATAGCACAAGTTTTCAAGGTTTAGAAAACCAGAAAACTTCAGAAAGCTTTTGGTACAAAAGAAGAAGAAGAACTTCAAAGAGATTTCAAGACTTGTAAAGGATTGATTGGAAAAGCAAAAGTATTCAAGATTGTGTTAGAAAGATTGATTTGAAAATGCAAAACAAAGCCTTGACTTGTTCTTGATTCACTTGAGATGTTCTTTGATCTTTTGAGCTTTTTGTTCATCACCTTTGTCATCATCTTTTGTTGTCATCATTGTTATCATCAAAACACCTGTGAATCATTGTTGATTCATCATGAAGCTTTACTTCCACAATCTCCCCCTTTTTGATGATGACAACTTCTGAAATCAAGAAACACACACACACACTGTCATACCCTAATTTCGTCCGGGGACCTTTGCTTGATGACATGCGACCTTTTTTTGGTCCTTGTAAGGTGCTTGGCACCCATCATTAGGCAATTTGTGAAATTCCGGGACATGCCGAAAAACAAAAGAAAATATTGATGCACAATCCGTAAGGTTCCGTGACACACCGGAAATCAAATGGAAGCATCGTTGCATAAATAGTGGGGTTCCGTAACATTCCGTTAGTCAAAAAGGGGATGATTATGTAATCCGCAAGGTTCCATAACATTGCGGAAAGAAAACAAGTATCGTTACGAAGTTCGTAAGTTTCCGTAACTTTACGAAAAAAGAATCACCAAAAAAGGGCAGGGGTGGTGTACTTAGTAAAAATGGGGGTGCAAATAGCAACCAGGCCCACTTGGGCCCTCCAGAAGATTCCTCCAAAAGGCTGTTGCTTCTGGAGGAAGCAACCTGGCTCGCCTGGGCGAGCTGGGCGGCAAGCATCTCCCCTATTTTGCTATAAATAGGGGAGGAAGTGAAGAAGAAAAGGGTTCAGCCCCTTAGGCACTTCTCTCTCTTTCGAATTTGCTTGGAAAAATTGTTTCCGTGAAGAAAATCTAAGCCGAGGCGCTTCCGAAACGTTTCCGTAACGTTTTCCGTGAGGAATTTCGCAAAGGTTTCGACCGTTCTTCGACGTTCTTCATTCGTTCTTCATCGTTCTTCGATCTTCAACGGCTAAGTACCTCGAACCAAGCTTTTCGATTCATTCTATGTACCCGTAGTGGTCCACATTGTGTTTTGTGTATTTCTATTCTCGTTTCATTTACTTTTTTATACCCCCTTTTGACGTGCTTAAGCCATTTTATTTAAGTCATTTCTTGCTTAACCTAAAAATAAAATAAATTTCCACCGATCGTTTGAATTGTATTATCCGTTAACTTCGGTTAAAATGAATTCCGACCGTTCGGTCGTGCCGTAACCACGTTGGAAATCAAAAAGAGATAAAATAATAATATAATAACAAAAAATATATACCTTTTAGTAAAATAAAGCGGAAAATCAATCGGACATTTTCTCTTTGGGATTTCTCATTCTTAATTGAATTGACTAATAACTAAAGTGAAACTAAGGCTAAAATCAACTCGCCTAGTCAAGCTCGTCCATAAAAATAGGTTTTTGAAATTTGTCATTTCAATTTCTTACTAAGTAAAATGGATCGTTTTCAAGGTCCAACACCTTAAAATGATCACCTCTTAAGTAAAAAGAATCGCTTGATAAGAAAAAACTACGTAGGTATGATTTCCTCATCGCAAATTGAGGAATACGTAGGAGCAAAGGGAAACACCCTTGTCGACCACAAAAAGAGAAAAATATATAAAGGATATAAGGACATAAAAGGGAACATAAAAATCAAAGTCATGTTTGCACATTCGATTAAAGGCTTCCGTCCCTTGTGACGGACGTGTGGGGTGCTAACACCTTCCCCGTGCGTAAATACAACTCCCGAACCTTTCACTTAAAAGTTCGTAGATCGCGTCTATTCCGGTTTTTCCGACGTTTTCCTCAAATAAACGTTGGTGGCGACTCCGCGCGTATTCCGTTCGTGGAACACGCATCCCGCGAGTCACGCGTCACCCTCCCGCCGAAGGGTAGGTTGCGACACACACTTTTTCCTAGTCGATCACTCTTATAAATGCTCCCCCTTTGTTTTTGAATTTGTGCTTATCTTAAAATTAAATTATTTACTCATGTGAGTTCTTGATTTATCCCTATTTCGCTTGAAATTGAAAATAGATGCTCTGAGCAAATTCAAATGACAATAACTTTTTACTCGGATTTCCGATTGTGTCTCGTAATATATCGAGACACTTGTAATTGAAAATGGAAGCTTGTAGCAAATTCAAACCACGATAACTTTTTACTCGGATGTTTGATTGTGTCCTGTAATATATCGAGACGCTCGAAATTGAAAACCGAAGCTCTGAGCAAATTCAAACGACAACAACTTTTTACTCGGATGTCTGATTGTGTCCCGTAGTATATCGTGACACTCGAAATTGAAAACAGAAGCTCTGAGCAAATTCAAACGACACTAACTTTTTACTCGGATGTCTGGTTCTGTCCCATAATATATCTAGACGCATGTAATTGAAAACGGAAGCTTTAGCAAATTCAAACCACAAAAACTTTTTACTTGGATGTCCAATTAAGTCCCGTAATATATTGAGACGCTCAAAATTGAAAACATAAGCTCTTAGCAAATTCTAACGACAATGACTTTTTACTCGGATGTCGGATGTCTGATTCTGTCCCGTAGTATATCGAGACGATCGAAATTGAAAACAGAAGCTCTGAGCAAATTCAAACGACAATAATTTTTTACTCGGATGTCCGATTCTGTCTTGTAGTATATCGAGACGCTAGAAATTCAGGATAAAAGCTCCAACAAAAATCTAACGACAATAACTTTTTACTCAGATGTCCGAATGAATCCCTTAATATATCGAGACACTCTTAATTTAAAACGGAAGCTCTGAGGAAATTCTAACGACAATAACTTTTTACTCGGATGTCCGATTCTGTCCCGTAATATATCGAGACGATCAAAATTGAAAACAAAAGCTCTGAGCAAATTCAAATGACAATAACTTTTAACTCGGATGTCTGATTGAGTCCTGTAATATATTGAGACGCTCGAAATTGAAATAGAAGCTCTAAGCAAATTCAAACAACAATAATTTTTTACACGGATGTTCGATTTTGTCCCATAATATATCGAGACGCTCGAAATTGAAAACATAAGTTCTTAACAAATTCTAACGACAATAACTTTTTAGTCGGATGTCCGAATGAATCCCGTAATATATCGACACGCTCGAAATTGAAAACAAAAGCTCTGAGAAATTCTAACGACAATATCTTTTTACTCGGATGTCGGATTGATTCCCGTAATATATCAAGACTCTCGAATTTGAAAACAAAAGCTCTTAGCAAATTCAAACGACAATAACTTTTTATTCAAATTTCAGATTGTGACCCGTAGTATATTGAGACGCTCAATTTTCAGAATAGAAGCTCTGACCAAAATAAAATGACAATATCCTTTTATTCAGATGTCCGAATGAATCCCGTAATATATCGAGATGCTCGAAATTGAAAACATAAGCTCTTCGCAAATTCTGACGACAATAACTTTTTACTCGGATTTCCGATTGAGTCCCGTAATATATTGAGACGCTCATAATTGAAAATGGAAGCTCGTAGCAAATTAAAACGCCAATACCATTTAACTCGGATGTCCGATTGAGTCCTGTAATATATTCAGACACTTCAAATTGAAAACAGAAGCTCTGAGCAAATCCCAACAACAATAACTTTTTACTCGGATGTTTGATTGCGTTCCGTAGTGTATCGAGACGCTCGTAACTGAAAACGGAAGCTCGAAGCAAATTCAAACGACAAAAGCTTTTAGCTAGGATGTCAGGTTGAGTCTTGTAATATATCAAGACGCTCATAATTGAAAATGAAAGCTCGTAGCAAATGCAAACCGCAATAACTTTTGACTCGGATGTCCGAATGAATCCCGTAATATATCGAGACGCTCGTAATTGAAAACGGAAGCTCTGAGCAAATTCTAACGAAAATAATTTTTTACTCGATATCCGATTGAGTCCAGTAAAATATCGAGACGCTTGAAATTGAAAACAGAAGCTCTGAGCAAATTCAAACGAAAATAACTTCTTACTCAGATGTATGATTGAGTCCCGTAGTATATCAAGACACTCGAAATTCAAAACAGAAGCTCTGAGCAAATTCAAATGACAATAACCTTTAACTCTGATATCCGATTGAGTCCGGTAATATAGCGAGACGCTCGTAATTGAAAACGGAAGCTCGTAGCAAATTCAAATGACAAAAGCTTTTAACTAGGATGTCGGGTTGAGTCTTGTAATATATCGAGACGCTCATAATTGAAATGAAGCTCATAGCAAATGCAAACGCAATAACTTCGTACTAGAATGTCCGATTGAGTCCCGTAGTATATCAAGACACTCGAAATTTTGAACAGAAGCTCTGAGCAAATTCAAATGACTAACTTTTAACTCGGATGTCCGATTGAGTCTGGTAATTTATCGAGACGCTCGTAATTGAAAACGTAAGCTTCGTAGCAAATGCAAACCGCAATAACTTTTAACTCAGATGTCCGAATAAATCCCGTAATACATCGAGACGCTCGAAATTGAAAACAAAAGCTCTGAGCAAATTCTAACGACAACAACTTTTTACTCAGATGTCTAATTCAGTCCTGTAATATATCGATACGCTCGTAATTGAAAACGGAAGCTCATAGCGAATGCAAACCGCAATAACTATTAACTCGGATGTCTGATTGTGTCCCGTAATATATCGAGACGCTCCAAATTGAAAATAGAAGCTCCTAGCAAATTCAAACGACAATGACTTTTTACTCGGATGTCCGATTGTGTCCCATAGTATATCTAGACCCTTGTAATTGAAAATGGAAGCTTGTAGCAAATTCAAACCACACTAACTTTGTACTCGGATGTCCGATTGTGTTCCTTAGTATATCGTGACGCTCGAAATTAAAAACAGAACATCTGAGCAAAATCCAACGACAATAACGTTTTACTCGGATGTCGGATTAAGTCACGTAATATATCGAGACGCTCGAAATTCAGAATAGAAGCTCTGACCAAATTCAAATGACAATAACTTTTAACTCAGATGTCTAATTGAGTCCGGTAATACATCGAGACACTCGTAATTGAAAACAAAAGCTATGAGCAAATTCTAACGACAATAACTTTTTACTCGGATGTCCGATTAAGTCCTATAATATATTGAGACGCTAGAAATTGAATACCGAAGCTCTGAGCAAATTCTAACGACAATAACTTTTTATTTGGATGTTCGATTAAGTCCTGTAATATATTGAGACGCTCGTAATTGAAAATGGAAGCTCGTAGCATATTAAAAAGTCAATAACTTTTAACTCGGATGTCTGATTGGGTCCAGTAATATATCGAGACACTTGAAATTGAAAACTGAAGCTCTGAGCAAATTCAAATGATGGTGACTTTTTACTATGATGTTCGATTGTGTCCCGTAACGTATCGAGACGCTCGATTATGTATCGAGACGCTTGTAATTGATACCGAAAGCTTGTAGCAAATTCGAACCACACTACCTTTATACTCGGATGTGCGATTGTGTCCTGTAATATATCGAGACTCTCATCATTGACTCCCATAAGCTCTGTGAAAATTCAAACGACAATAACATTTTTACACTAACGTCCTACTGTGTCCTGTAGAATATCGTGACTGTCGACATTTCCATTAGAAGCTCTGAGCTAATTCAAACGACACCAAATCTTTACTCGGATGTCT
>NC_038243.2:22146238-22159558 GCF_000004515.6 Glycine max
ATTTTGAATAGAAGCTCTGAGCAAATTCAAATGACAATAACTTTTAACTCGGATATCCGATTGAGTCCGGTAATTTATCGAGACGCTCGTAATTGAAAACGGAAGCTCGTAGTAAATGCAAACCGCAATAACTTTTAACTCGGATGTCGGATTGAGTCCCGTAACATATCGAGACCCACGAAAATGAAAACATATGTTCTAAGCAAATTCAGACGAAAATAACTTTTTACTCGGATGTCCGATTGAGAAACGTAATATACCGAGATGCTTAAAAATCAAAGCAGAAGCTCGTAGCAAATTAAAATGACAATAACATTTAACTCGGATGTCCGATTTAGGGCCATAATATATCAAGACGCTCGAATTTGAAAACAAAAGCTCTGAGCAAATTCAAACGACAATAACTTTTTATTCAGATTTCCGATTGTGACCCGTAGTATATTGAGACGCTCAAAATTAAGAACAGAAGCTCTGACCAAAATAAAACGACAACATCTTTTTACACGGATGTCCAAATGAATCCTGTAATATATCCAGACACTTGTAATTGAAAACGGAAGCTCGTAGCAAATGCAAACCGCAATAACTTTTTACTCGGATGTCCGAATGAATCCCGTAATATCTCGAGACACTCGAAAATGAACACAGAAGCTCTGAACAACTTCTAACGAAAGTAACTTTTTACTCGGATGTCCGATTGAATCCAGTAATATATCGAGATGCTTGAAATTGAAAACAGAATCTCTGAGCAAATCCAAATGACAATAACTTTTTACTCGGATGTTTGACTGCGTTCCGTAGTATTTCGAGTTACTCGTAATAGAAAACAGAAGCTCATAGCAAATTCAAACGACAAAAGCTTTTAGCTAGGATGTCGGGTTGAGTCTTGTAATATATTGAGACGCTCATAACTGACTCGGATGTCTGAATGAATTACGTAATATATGGAGACGCTCGTAATTGAAAATGGAAGCTCTGAGCAAATTCTAAAGACAATAACTTTTTACTCAGAGGTCGGGGTTAAATCCCGTAATATATTGAGACGCTCGTAATTGAAAATGGAAGCTCGTAGCAAATTCCAACGACAATAACGTTTTACTCGGATGTCCGATTGAGTCCAGTAGTATATCGAGACGCTTGAAATTGAAAACAGAAGCTCTCAGCAAATTCAAATGACAATAACTTTTTACTCAGATGTATGATTGAGTCCAGTAGTATATCGAGACACTCGAAATTCAGAACAGAAGCTCTGACCAAATTCAAATGACAATAACTTTTAACTCGGATGTTCGATTGAGTCCGGTAATATACTGAGACGCTAGTAATTGAAAATGGAAGGTCGTAGCTAATTCAAACGACAATAACTTTTCGCTCGGATGTCCGATTGTGTCCAGTAATATATCGAGACGCTTGAAATTGAAAACTGAAGCTCTGAGCAAAATTCAACGACAATAACTTTTTACTCGGATGTCCGATTGAATCCAGTAATATATCGAGATGCTTGAAATTGAAAATAGAAGCTCTGAGCAAATTCAAAAGACAATAACTTTTTACTCGGATGTATGATTGAGTCCCGTAGTATATCGAGACACTCGAAATTCAGAACAGAAGCTCTGAGCAAATTCAAATGACAATAACTTTTAACTCGGATGTCCGATTGAGTCCGGTAATTTATTGAGACGGTCATAATTGATATCAGAAGCTCATAGCAAATGCAAACCGCACTAACTTTTAACTCGGATGTTCAAATGAATCCCGTAATATATCGAGACGCTAGTAATTGAAAACGCAAGCTCTGAGCAAATTCAAACCATAGTAACGTTTTACTCGGATGTTCGATTGAGTCCGGTAATATATCGAGACGCTCGAAATTGAAAACAGATGAGCAAATTCAAACGATAATAACATTTAACTTGGACATCCGATTTAGGGCCGTAATATATCGAGACACTCGAATTTGAAAACAGATGTTCTGAGCAAATTCAAACGACAATAACTTTTTACTCAGATGTCCGATTTAGTCACGTAATATATCAAGATGCTCGTAATTAAAAACAGATGCTCTAAGCAAATTCAAACGACAATAACTTTTAACTCGGATGTCCGATTCAGTCTCGTAATATATCAAGATGCTCGAAATTGAAAACAAAATCTCGTAGCAAATGAAAACCACAATAACTTTTAACTCGGATGTCCGATTAAGTCCCGTAATATATCGAGACGCTTGAAATTGAAAACAGAAGCTCTGAGCAAATTCTAACGACAATAACTTTTTACTCGGATCTCCGATTGAGTCCCGTAGTAAATGGAGACACTCGAAAATGAAAACAGAAGCTCTAAGCAAAATCAAACGACAATAAATTTTTACTTGGATGTCTGATTGAGTTTCGTAATATATCTAGACGCCTGTAATTGAAAACGGAAGCTCGTAGCATATTCAAACGACAATAACTTTTAAGTCGGATGTCTGATTGAGTCGAGTAATATATCGAGACGCTTGAAATTAAAACCGAAAGCTCATAGCAAATTCAAACGACAATAACTTTTAACTCGGATGTCCGATTGAGTCCAGTAATATATCGAGACGCTTGAAATTGAAAACAGAAGCTCTGAGCAAATTCAAACGACAATAACTTTTTACTCGGATGTCCGATTAAGTCCATAGTATATCGAGACACTCGAAATTCAGAACAGAAGCGCTGAGCAAATTCAAACGACAATAACTTTTTACTCAGATGTCCGATTGAGTCCCGTAGTATAGCGAAACAATCGAAATTCAAAACAGATGCTCTGAGCAAATTCAAACGACAATAACTTTTAACTCGGATGTCAAATTGAGTCCCATAATATATTGAGACGCTCATAATTGAAAATAGAAGGTCGTAGCAAATTCAAACGACAATAACTTTTAACTCGGATGTCCGATTGAGTCCAGCAATATATTGAGATGCTCGTAATTAAAACCTGAAGCTCGTAGCAAATTCAAACCATAATAACTTTTAACTCGGATGTCCGATTGAGTCGCATAGTATATCGAGACGCTTGAAATTCAGAACAGAAGCACTAGGCAAATTAAAAATACAATAACTTTTAACTCGGATGTCAGATTGAGACCCGTAATATATCGAGAAGCTCGAAATTTAAAACAGATGTTCTAAGAAAATTCAGACGACAATAAATTTTTACTCGGATGTCCGTTTGAGTCACGTAATATATCGAGATTCTCCAAAATCAAAACTGAAGCTCGTAGCAAATTCAAACGACAATAACATTTAACTCGGATGTCCGATTTAGGGCCGTAATATATCAAGACACTCGAATTTTAAAACAAAAGCTCTGAGCAAATTCAAATAACAATAACTTTTTATTCAGATTTCCAATTGTGACCCATAGTATATTGAGACGCTCGAAATTCAGAACAGAAGCTCTGACCAAAATAAAACGACAATGTCTTTTTACACGGATGTCCGAATGAATCCCGTAATATATTACTCGGATGTTTGATTGCATTTCGTAGTATGCCGAGACGCTCGTAATTGAAAACGGAAGCTCGTAGCAAATTCAAACGACAATAAACTTTAACTTGGATGTCAGATGGAGTCTTGTAATATATCGAGACGCTCGTAATTGAAAACGAAAGCTCGTGGCAAATGCAAACCGCAATAACTTTCAACTCGGATGTCCGACTGAATCCCGTAACTTATCGAGACACTCAAAATTGAAAATAGAAGCTCTGAGCAAATTCAAATGACAATAAATTTTTACTCGGATGTATGATTGAGTCCCGTAGTATATCGAGACACTCAAAATTCAGAACAGAAGCTCTGAGCAAATTCAAATGACAATAACTTTTAACTCGGATATCCGATTGAGTTCGGTAATTTATTGAGACGGTCGTAATTGAAAACCGAAGCTCGTAGCAAATGCAAACCGCAATAAATTTTAACTCTGATGTTAGATTGTGTCTCGTAATATATCGAGATGCTTGAAATTGAAAATATAAGCTCTTAGCAAATTCTGACGACAATAACTTTTTACTCGGATTTCCGATTGAGTATCGTAATATATTGAGATGCTCGTAATTGAAAATGGAAGCTCGTAGCAAATTAAAACGACAATAACATTTAACACAGATGTCCGATTGAGTCTTCTAATATATCGAGACGCTTGAAATTGAAAAGAGAATCTCTAAGCAAATCCAAACGACAATAACTTGTTACTCGGATGTATGATTGAGTCCCGTAGTATGTCGAGACACTCGAAATTCAAAATAGATGCTCTGAGCAAATTCAAATGACAATAACTTTTAACTAGGATATCCGATTGAGTCCCGTAATATATTGAGACGCTCGTAATTGAAAATGGAAGCTCGTAACAAATTAAAACGGCAATAACATTTAACTCGGATGTCCAATTGAGTCCTGTAATATATCGAGACGCTTCAAATTGAAAACAGAATCTCTGAGCAAATCCAAATGACAATAACTTTTTACTCGGATGTTTGACTGCGTTCCGTAGTATTTCGAGTTACTCGTAATAGAAAACAGAAGCTCATAGCAAATTCAAACGACAAAAGCTTTTAGCTAGGATGTCGGGTTGAGTCTTGTAATATATTGAGACGCTCATAACTGACTCGGATGTCTGAATGAATTACGTAATATATGGAGACGCTCGTAATTGAAAATGGAAGCTCTGAGCAAATTCTAAAGACAATAACTTTTTACTCAGAGGTCCAATTAAATCCCGTAATATATTGAGACGCTCGTAATTGAAAATGGAAGCTCGTAGCAAATTCCAACGACAATAACGTTTTACTCGGATGTCCGATTGAGTCCAGTAGTATATCGAGACGCTTGAAATTGAAAACAGAAGCTCTCAGCAAATTCAAATGACAATAACTTTTTACTCAGATGTATGATTGAGTCCAGTAGTATATCGAGACACTCGAAATTCAGAACAGAAGCTCTGACCAAATTCAAATGACAATAACTTTTAACTCGGATGTTCGATTGAGTCCGGTAATATACTGAGACGCTAGTAATTGAAAATGGAAGGTCGTAGCTAATTCAAACGACAATAACTTTTCGCTCGGATGTCCGATTGTGTCCAGTAATATATCGAGACGCTTGAAATTGAAAACTGAAGCTCTGAGCAAATTCAAACGACAATAACTTTTTACTCGGATGTATGATTGAGTCCCGGAGTATATTGAGACACGTGAAATTCAGAACAGAAGCTCTGAGCAAATTTAAACGACAATAACATTTAACTCGAATGTCGAATTGAGTCTCGTAATATATCGAGACGCTCGAAATTGAAAACAGATGGTCTGAGCAAATTCAAATGACAATAACTTTTTACTCGGGTGTCCGATTGTATCCCGTAATATATTGAGACGCTAGTAATTGAAAATGGAAGCTCGTAGCTAATTCAAACGACAATAAGTTTTTACTCGGATGTCCGATTGTGTCCAGTAATATATCGAGATGCTTGAAATTGAAAACAGAAGCTCTGAGCAAATTCCAACGACAATAACTTTTTACTCGGATGTTCGATTGTGTCCCGCAGTATATCGTGACACTCGAAATTCAGAACTGAAGCTCTGAGCAAATTGAAACGACGGTAACTTTTAACTCGGATGTCTGATTGTGTCCCGTAATATATCGAGACACTTGAAATTGAAAACATAAGCTCTTAAAAAATTCCAACGGCAATAACTTTTTACTCGGATGTTCGTGGAGTCCCGTAGTATATCGACACACTCGAAATTCTAAACAGAAGCTCTGAGCAAATTCAAATGACAATAACTTTTAACTCGGATGTCCGATTGAGTCCGGTAATATATCGAGGCGCTCGTAATTAAAAACGGAAGCTCGTAGCAAATGCAAACCGCAATAACTTTTAACTAGGATGTTCGAATGAATTCCGTAATATATCGAGACGCTCGAAATTGAAAATGGAAGCTCTGAGCAAATTCTAACGACAATAGCTTTTTACTCAGATGCCTGATTCAGTCCTGTAATATATCGAGACCGCTCGTAATTGAAAACAAAAGCTCGTAGCAAATGCAAACCGCAATAACTATTAACTCGGATGTCCGATTGTGTCCCTTTATATATCGAGACGCTCGAAATTGAAAACATAAGCACTTAGCAAATTCAAACGACAATAACTTTTAACTCGGATTTCCGATTGTGTCCAGTAATATATCGAGACGCTTGAAATTGAAGGCAGAAGCTCTGAGCAAATTCAAACGACAATAACTTTTTACTCGGATGTATGATTGAGTCCTGTAGTATATCGAGACACTTGAAATTCAAAACTTAAGCTTTGAGCAAATTTAAACGACAGTAACATTTAACTCGGATGTCGGATTGAGTCTCGTAATATATCGAGACGCTCGAAATTGAAAACAGATGCTCTGAGCAAATTCAAATGACAATAACTCTTTACTCGGATGTCCGATCGTGTCCGGTAATATATCGAGACACTTGTCATTGAAATCGGAAGCTGTTAGAAAGTTCAAACCACAATAACTTTTTACTCGAATGTCCGATTGTGTCCTGTAATATATCGAGACGCTCGAAATTGAAAACAGAAGCTCTGAGAAAATTCAAATGACAATAACTTTTTACGCGGATGTTCGATGGACCCGTAGTATATCGAGAAGCTCGAAATTTAGAATAGAAGCTCTGACCTGAATCTAACGACAATAAATTTTTACTCGAATATCCGAATGAATCCCGTAGTATATCGAGACACTCGTAATAGAAAACGGAAGCTCTAAGCAAATTCTAACGACAATAACATTTTACTCGGATGTCTGATTGAGTCCCGTAATATATCGACACACTCAAAATTGAAAATGGAAGATCGTAGCAAATGCAAACCACAATAACATCTAACTCGAAGTCGGATTGAGTCCTGTAATATATCGAGAAGTCTGAAATTGAAAACAGAAGCTCTGAGCAAATTCAAACGACAATAACTTTTTACTTGGATGTCTGATTGTCTCCCGTAGTATGTCGACACGCCCGTAATGTAAAATGGAAGCTCGTAGGAAATTCAAACGACAATAACTTTCAACTCGGATGTCTGATTGAGTCCTATAATATATCGAGAAGCTAGAAATTGAAACAGAAGCTCTGAGCAAATTCAAACGACAATAACTTTTTACTCGGATGTCCGATTGTCTCCCGTAATATATCGACACGCTCGTAATTGAAAATGGAACTTCGTAGGAAATTCAAACGACAATAACTTTTAACTCGGATGTCTGATTGAGTCCTATAATATATCGAGAAGCTTGAAATTGAAAACAGAAGCTCTGAGCAAATTCTAACGACAATAACTTTTTACTTGGATTTCCGATTGAGTCTCGTAATATATCGAGACGCTCATAATTGAAAACGGAAGCTCGTAGAAAATTCAAACAATTATAACTTTTTACTCCGATGTCCGATTGAGTCCCGTAGTATATCGAGTCGCTCGAAAATTTATAACGGAAGCTCGTAGCAAATTCAAATGACAATAACATTTGACTCAGATGTCCGATTTAGGGCCGTAATATATCAAGACGCTCGAATTTGAAAACAAAAGCTCTGAGCAAATTCAAACGACAATAACTTTTAACTCGGATGTCAAATTGAGTCTCATAATATATTGAGACGCTCGTAATTGAAAATAGAAGGTCGTAGCAAATTCAAACGACAATAACTTTTGACTCGGATGTCCGATTGAGAACAGTAATATATTGAGACGCTCGTAATTAAAAATGGAAGCTTGTAGCAAATTCAAACCACAATAACTTTTAACTCGGATGTCTGATTGAGTCCGGTAATTTATCTAGACGCTCGTAAATGAATACGGAAGCACGTAGCAAATGCAAACCGCAATAACTTTTAACTCAGATGTCCGAATGAATCCCGTAATATATCGAGACGCTCGTAATTGAAAACAGAAGCTCTAAGCAAATTCTAACGACAATAACTTTTTACTCGGATGTCTGATTGAGTCTCGTAATATATCGAGACGCTTAAAATTGAAAACAGATGCTCTGAGCAAATTCAGACGACAATAAATTTTAACTCGGATGTCTGATTGAGTCCCGTAATATATCGAGACGCTCGCAATTGAAAACGGAAGCTCGTAGCAAATTCAAACCATAGTAACTTTTTACTCGGATGTCCGATTGAGTCTTGTAGTATATCGAGACGCTCGAAATTCAGAACAGAAGCACTAGGCAAATAAAAAATGCAATAACTTTTAACTCGGATCTCAGATTGAGTCCCGTAATATATCGAGACGCTCGAAATTGAAAACAGATGTTCTAAGAAAATTCAATCAACAATAACTTTTTACTCGGATGTCCGATTGAGTCACCTAGTATATCGAGATGCTCCAAAATCAAAACAGAAGCTCGTAGCAAATTCAAACGACAATAACATTTAACTCGGATGTCCGATTTAGGGCCGTAATATATCAAGACGCTCGAATTGGAAAACAAAAGCTCTGAGCAAATTCAACCGACAATAACATTTTATTCAGATTTCTGATTGTTACCCGTAGTATATTGAGACGCTCGAAATTCAGAACAGAAGCTCTAACCAAAATAAAACGACAATATCTTTTTACACGGATGTCCGAATGAATCCCGTAATATATCGAGACACTCGTAATTTAAAACGGAAGCTCTGAGCAAATTCAAACGACAAAAGCTTTTTACTCAGATGTTCGAATGAATCCTGTAATATATCGAGACACTCGAAATTGAAAACAAAAGCTCTGAGCAAATTCAAACGACAATTACTTTTTAACCTGAATGTCTGATTGAGTCCTGTAATATATCGAGACGTTAGAAATTCAAAACAGAAGCTCTAACTAAAATAAAACGACAATAACGTTTTACAAAAATGTCCGAATGAATCCCGTAATATCTCGAGACACTCATAATTGAACACAAAAGCTCTTATCTAATTCTAACAACAGTAACTTTTTACTCAGATGTCTGATTTAGTCCGGTAATATATCGAGACGCTCGTAATTGAAATCGGAAGCTCGTAGCAAATGCAAACCGCAATAACTATTAACTAGGATGTCCGATTGTGTCCCGTAATATATCGACACTCTCGAAATTGAAAACATAAGCTCTTAGCAAATTCCGACGACAATAACTTTTTACTCGGATGTCCGATTGAGTCCCGTAGTATATCGAGACACTCGAAATTCTGAACAGAAGCTCTGAGCAAATTCAAATGACAATAACTTTTAACTCGGATGTCGGATTGAGTCTCGTAATATATCGACATGCTCGAAATTGAAAACATAAGCTCTTAGCAAATTCTGACGACAATAACTTTGTACTCGGATTTTTGATTGAGTCCCGTAATATATTGATACGCTCGTAATTGAAAATGGAAGCTCGTAGCAAATTAAAACGACAATAACATTTAACTTGAACGTCTGATTGAGTCTTGTAATATAGCGAGACACTTGAAATTGAAAACAGAAGCTCTGAGCAAATCCAAACGACTATAACTTTTTACTCAGATGTTTGATTGCGTTTCGTAGTATATCGAGACGCTCGTAATTGAAAACGGAAGCTTGTAGCAAATTCAAACGACAATAAACTTTAACTAGGATGCTGGATTGAGTCTTGTAATATATCGAGACGCTCGTACATGAAAACGAAAGCTCGTGGCAAATGCAAACCGCAATAACTTTTAACTTGGATGTCCGACTGAATCGCATAACATATAGAGACGCTCGTAATTGAAAACGGAAGCTCTGAGCAAATTCTAACGACAATAAATTTTTACTCGGATGTCCGATTGAAGCCAGTAATATATCGAGATGCTTGAAATTGAAAACAGAAGCTCTGAGCAAATTCAAACGACAACAACTTTTTACTCGGATGTATGATTGAGTCCCGTAGTATATCGAGACACTCGAAATTCAGAACAGAAGCTCTGAGCAAATTCAAATGACAATAACTTTTAACTCGGATGTCCGATTTAGTCCGGTAATTTATTGAGACGGTCGTAATTGATAACGGAAGCTCGTAGCAAATGCAAACCGCAATAACTTTTAACTCGGATGTTCGAATGAATCCCGTAATATATCGAGACGCTAGTAATTGAAAACGCAAGCTCTGAGCAAATTCAAACCATAGTAACTTTTTACTCGGATGTCCGATTGAGTCCGATAATATATCGAGACGCTCGAAATTGAAAAACAGATGTTCTGAGCAAATTCAAACGATAATAACATTTAACTCGGATGTCCGATTTAGGGCCGTAATATATCGAGACACTCGAATTTTAAAACAGATGTTCTGAGCAAATTCAAACGACAATAACTGTTTTCTCGGATGTCCGATTTAGTCACGTAATATATCAAGATGCTCGTAATTAAAAACAGATTCTCTAAGCAAATTCAAATGACAATAACTTTTAACTCGGATGTCCGATTGAGTCTCGTAATATATCAAGATGCTCGAAATTGAAAACAAAATCTCGTAGCAAATGCAAACCACAATAACTTTTAACTCGGATGTCCGATTAAGTCCCGTAATATATCGAGACGCTTGAAATTGAAAACAGAAGCTTTGAGCAAATTCAAACGAGAATAACTTTTTACTCAGATCTCCGATTGAGTCCCGTAGTAAATGGAGACACTCGAAAATGAAAACAGAAGCTCTGAGCAAAATAAAACGACAATAAGTTTTTACTCGGATGTCTGATTGAGTCTCGTAATATATCTAGACGCCTGTAATTGACAATGAAAGCTCGTGGCAAATGCAAACCGCAATAACTTTTAATCCGGATGTCCGAATGAATCTCGTAATATATCGAGACGCTCGTAATTGAAAACGAAAGCTCTGAGAAAATTCTAACGACAATAACTTTTTACTCGGATGTCCGATTAAGTCCCGTAATATATTGAGACGCTCGTAATTGAAAACAGAAGCTCGTAGCAAATGCAAACCGCAATAACTATTAACTCGGATGTCCGATTGTGTCCCGTAATATATCGAGACGCTCGAAATTGAAAACATAAGCTCTTAGCAAATTCCAACGACAATACCTTTTTACTCGGATGTCCGATTGAGTCCCGTAGTATATCGAGACACTCGAAATTCAGAACAGAAGCGTTGAGCAAATTTAAACGACAATAACTTTTTACTCGGATGTCCGATTGAGTCCAGTAGTATAGCGAGACACTCGAAATTGAAAACAGAAGCTCTGAGCAAATTCAAACGACAATAACTTTTAACTCGGATGTCAAATTGAGTCCCATAATATATTGAGACGCTAGTAATTGAAAATAGAAGGTCGTAGCAAATTCAAACGACAATAACTTTTAACTCGGATGTCCGATTGAGTCCAGTAATATATTGAGACGCTCGTAATTAAAACCGGATGCTCGTAGCAAATTCAAACCATAATAACTTTTAACTCGGATGTCCGATTGAGTCCCGTAGTATATCGAGACGCTTGAAATTCAGAACAGAAGCACTAGGCAAATTAAAAATACAATAACTTTTAACTCGGATGTTAGATTGAGAAGCTCGAAATTCAAAACAGATGTTCTAAGCAAATTCAGACGACAATAACTTTTTACTCGGATGTCCGTTTGAGTCACATAATATATCGAGATGCTCCAAAATCAAAACTGAAGCTCGTAGCAAATTCAAACGACAATAACATTTAACTCGGATGTCCGATTTAGGGCTGTAATATATCAAGACGCTCGAATTTGAAAACAAAAGTTGTGAGCAAATTCAAACGACAGTAACTTTTTATTCAGATTTCCCATTGTGACCCGTAGTATATTGAGACGCTCGAAATTCAGAACAGAAGCTCTGACCAAAATAAAACGACAATATCTTTTTACACGGATGTCCAAATGAATCCCGTAGTATATCGAGACACTCGTAATTGAAAACGGAAGCTCTGAAAAAATTCAAACGACAATTACTTTTAACTCAGATGTCTGATTGAGTCCTATAATATATCGAGAAGTTAGAAATTCAAAACAGAAGCTCTAACCAAAATAAAACGACACTAACCTTTTACTCGAATGTCCGAATGAATCCCGTAATATCTCGAGACACTCGTAATTGAACACAGAAGCTCTAAGCAAATGCTAACGACAGTAACTTTTTACTCAGATGTCTGATTCAGTCCGGTAATATATCGAGACGCTCGTAATTGAAAACGGAAGCTCGTAGCAAATGCAAACCGCAATAACTATTAACTCGGATGTCCGATTGTGTCCCGTAATATATCGAGACGCTCGAAATTGAAAACATAAGCTCTTAGCAATTTCTGACGACAATAACTTTTTACTCGGATTTCCGATTGAGTCCCGTAATATATTGAGACGCTCATAATTGAAAATGGAAGCTCGTCGCAAATTAGAACGACAATAACCTGTAACTCGGATGTCTGATTGAGTCTTGTATTATATCGAGACGCTTGAAATTGAAAGCAGAATCTCTAAGGAAATCCAAACGATAATAACTTTTTACTCGAATGTATGATTGAGTCCCGTAGTATATCGAGACACTCGAAATTCAGAACAGATGCTCTGAGCAAATTCAAATGACAATAACTTTTAACTTGGATATCCGGTTGAGTCCCGTAATATATTGAGACGCTCGTAATTGAAAATGGAAGCTCATAACAAATTAAAACGACAATAACTTTTTACTCGGATGTCCGATGAATCCAGTAATATATCAAGATGCTTGAAATTGAAAACAGAAGCTCTGAGCAAATTCAAAAGACAATAACTTTTTACTCGGATGTATGATTGAGTCCCGTAGTATATCGAGACGCTCGAAATTCAGAACAGAAGCTCTAAGCAAATTCAACCGACAATAACGTTTTACTCGGATGTCTGATTGAGTCTCGTAGTATATGGAGACACCCAAAATTCTGAATAGAAAGCTCTCAGCAAATTCAACCGACAATAACTTTTTATTCAGATTTTCGATTGTGACCCGTAGTATATTGAGACGCTCGAAATTCAGAACAGAAGCTCTGACCAAAATAAAACGACAATATCTTTTTACACGGATGTCCGAATGAATCCCGTAATATATCGAGACACTCATAATTGAAAACGGAATCTCTGAGCAAATTCAAACGACAAAAGCTTTTTACTCAGATGTTCGAATGAATCCTGTAATATATCGAGACACTCGAAATTGAAAACAAAAGCTCTGAGCAAATTCAAACGACAATTACTTTTAACTCGAATGTCTGATTGAGTCCTGTAATATATCGAGATGTTAGAAATTCAAAACAGAAGCTC
>NC_038243.2:22167330-22168379 GCF_000004515.6 Glycine max
ATTCAAACGACAATAACTTTTTACTCGGATGTCCAATTATGTCCCGTAGTATATCGAGTCGCTCAAAAATTTATAACGGAAGCTCGTAGCAAATTCAAATGACAATAACATTTGACTCAGATGTCCGATTTAGGGCCGTAATATATCAAGACGCTCGAATTTGAAAACAAAAGCTCTGAGCAAATTCAAACGACAATAACTGTTAACTCGGATGTCGGATTGAGTCATGTAATATATCAAGATGCTCCAAATTCAAAATGGAAGCTCTTAGCAAATTCAAACGACAATAACTTTTTACTCGGATGTCCAATTATGTCCCGTAGTATATCGAGTCGCTCAAAAATTTATAACGGAAGCTCGTAGCAAATTCAAATGACAATAACATTTGACTCAGATGTCCGATTTAGGGCCGTAATATATCAAGACGCTCGAATTTGAAAACAAAAGCTCTGAGCAAATTCAAACGACAATAACTTTTAACTCGGATGTCAAATTGAGTCTCATAATATATTGAGACGCTCGTAATTGAAAATAGAAGGTCGTAGCAAATTCAAACGACAATAACTTTTGACTCGGATGTCCGATTGAGAACAGTAATATATTGAGACGCTCGTAATTAAAAATGGAAGCTTGTAGCAAATTCAAACCACAATAACTTTTAACTCGGATGTCTGATTGAGTCCGGTAATTTATCTAGACGCTCGTAAATGAATACGGAAGCACGTAGCAAATGCAAACCGCAATAACTTTTAACTCAGATGTCCGAATGAATCCCGTAATATATCGAGACGCTCGTAATTGAAAACAGAAGCTCTAAGCAAATTCTAACGACAATAACTTTTTACTCGGATGTCTGATTGAGTCTCGTAATATATCGAGACGCTTAAAATTGAAAACAGATGCTCTGAGCAAATTCAGACGACAATAAATTTTAACTCGGATGTCTGATTGAGTCCCGTAATATATCGAGACGCTCGCAATTGAAAACGGAAGCTCGTAGCAAATTCAAACCATAGTAACTTTTTACTCGGATGTCCGATTGAGTCTTG
>NC_038243.2:22171623-22172703 GCF_000004515.6 Glycine max
ACTTGAAAATGAAAACAGAAGCTCTGAGCAATCTAAAACGACAATAAGTTTTTACTCGGATGTCTGATTGAGTCTCGTAATATATCTAGACGCCTGTAATTGAAAATGAAAGCTCGTGGCAAATGCAAACCGCAATAACTTTTAATCCGGATGTCCGAATGAATCTCGTAATATATCGAGACGCTCGTAATTGAAAACGAAAGCTCTGAGAAAATTCTAACGACAATAACTTTTTACTCGGATGTCCGATTAAGTCCCGTAATATATTGAGACGCTCGTAATTGAAAACAGAAGCTCGTAGCAAATGCGAACCGCAATAACTATTAACTCGGATGTCCGATTGTGTCCCGTAATATATCGAGACGCTCAAAATTGAAAACATAAGCTCTTAGCAAATTCCAACGACAATACCTTTTTACTCGGATGTCCGATTGAGTCCCGTAGTATATCGAGACACTCGAAATTCAGAACAGAAGCGTTGAGCAAATTTAAACGACAATAACTTTTTACTCGGATGTCCGATTGAGTCCAGTAGTATAGCGAGACACTCGAAATTGAAAACAGAAGCTCTGAGCAAATTCAAACGACAATAACTTTTAACTCGGATGTCAAATTGAGTCCCATAATATATTGAGACGCTCGTAATTGAAAATAGAAGGTCGTAGCAAATTCAAACGACAATAACTTTTAACTCGGATGTCCGATTGAGTCCAGTAATATATTGAGACGCTCGTAATTGAAACCGGATGCTCGTAGCAAATTCAAACCATAATAACTTTTAACTCGGATGTCCGATTGAGTCCCGTAGTATATCGAGACGCTTGAAATTCAGAACAGAAGCACTAGGCAAATTACAAATACAATAACTTTTAACTCGGATGTTAGATTGAGAAGCTCGAAATTCTGAACAGATGTTCTATGCAAATTCAGACGACGATGACTTTTTAACTCGGATGTACGTTTGAGTCACGATAAGTATATCGAGATGCTCCCAAAATCTAAAGAGAAGCTCGTAGCAAATTCGGAAGTGACCATAGCATTTAACTCGGATGTACGATTTAAGGCGCGTAATATATCAAG
>NC_038243.2:22173375-22193959 GCF_000004515.6 Glycine max
AAGAGGCGCTAGTTATGGAAACTGGATGCTCGTCACCTAGGAAATCGTCAAAACATGCTCCTCGGAGGTCCGGACGAGTCCTGTAATTTGAGAGATGCTTGATAATTTATGACGGTCTCTTTTAGCCATTCCAAATGACACTAACGTCCTACTGACAAATGTGTGAGCATTCCGTACTATACCGAGGCACTCAAAATTCAGAACAGATGCTCTGACCAAATTCAAATGACAATAACTTTTAACTCGGATGTTCGATTGAGTCTTGTAATATATTGAGACGCTCATAATTGACTCGGATATCCGAATGAATCCCGTAATATATGGAGACGCTTGTAATTGAAAATGGAAGCTCTTAGCAAATTCTAAAGACAATAACGTTTTACTCAGAGGTCTGATTAAATCCCGTAATATATTGAGACGCTCGTAATTTAAAACGGAAGCTCGTAGCAAATTCCAACGACAATAACGTTTTACTCGAATGTCCGATTGAGTCCAGTAGTATATCGAGACGCTTGAAATTGAAAACAGAAGCTCTGAGCAAATTCAAATGACAATAACTTTTTACTCGGATGTATGATTGAGTCCAGTAGTATATCGAGACACTCGAAATTCAGAACAGAAGCTCTGACCAAATTCAAATGACAATAACTTTTAACTCGGATGTTCGATTGAGTCCGGTAATTTATTGAGACGGTCGTAATTGATAACGGAAGCTCGTAGCAAATGTAAACTGCAATAACTTTTGACTCGGATGTCCGATTAAGTCCCGTAATCTATTGAGACGCTAGTAATTGAAAATGGAAGCTCGTAGCTAATTCAAATGACAATAACTTTTTACTCGGATGTCCGATTGTGTCCAGTAATATATCGAGACACTTGAAATTGAAAACAGAAGCTCTGAGCAAATTCAAACGTCAATAACCTTTTACTCGGATGTATGATTGAGTCCCGGAGTATATTGAGACACGTGAAATTCAGAACAGAAGCTCTGACCAAATTTAAACGACAATAACATTTAACTCGAATGTCGGATTGAGTCTCGTAATATATCGAGACGCTTGAAATTGAAAACAGATGCTCTGAGCAAATTCAAATGACAATAACTTTTTACTCGGATGTCCGATTGTATCCCGTAATATATTGAGACACTAGTAATTGAAAATGGAAGCTCATAGCTAATTCAAACGACAATAACTTTTTACTCGGATGTCCGATTGTGTCCTGTAATATATCAAGACGCTTGAAATTGAAAATAGAAGCTCTGAGCAAATTCAAACGACAATAACTTTTTACTCGGATGTTCGATTGTGTCCCGCAGTATATCGTGACACTCGAAATTCAGAACTGAAGCTCTGAGCAAATTGAAACGACGGTAACTTTTAACTCGGATGTCGGATTGAGTCCCGTAATATATCGAGATGCTTTAAATTGAAAACAGATGCTCTGAGAAAATTTAAATGACAATAACTTTTTACTCGGATGTCCGATTGTATGCCGTAATATATAGAGACGCTTGTAATTGAAATTAGAAGCTTGTAGCAAATTCAAACCACAATAACTTTTTACTCGGATGTCCGATTGTGTCCTGTAATATATTGACACGCTCGAAATTGAAAACAGAAGCACTGAGAAAATTCAAATGACAATAACTTTTTACGTGGATGTCCAATTGTGTCCCGTAATATATCGAGATGCTCCAAATTGAAAACAGAAGTGCCTAGCAAATTCAAATGACAATAACTTTTTACTCGGATGTCCGATTGAGTCCTGTAGTATATCGTGACACTCGAATTTGAGAACAAAAGCTCCGAGCAAATCCTAACGATAATAACTTTTAACTCGGATGTGGGATTGAGTCCCGTAATACATTGAGATGCTCAAAATTGAAAACAGATGTTCTGAGCAAATTCAAATGACAATGACTTTTTACTCGGATGTCCAATTGAGTCCCGTAATATATCGAGATGCTCGAAATTGAAAACGAAAGCTCTTAGCAAATTCAAACGACAATAACATTTTACTCGGATGTCCGATTGAGTCCCGTAGTATATCGAGTCGCTCGAAATTCAGAACAATAGCACTGAGCAAATTAAAAATGCAATAACTTTTAACTCGGATGTCGAATTGAGTCCCGTAAGATATTGAGACACTCAAAATTGAAAACAGATGTTCTGAGAAAATTCAAATGACAATAACTTTTTACTCAGATGTCCAATTGTGTGCCGTAGTATATCGAGACGCTCGAAATCGAAAATGGAAGCTCGTAGCAAATTCAAATGACAATAACATTTAACTCGGATGTCCGATTGAACGCTGTAATATATCGAGACGCTCGAAATTGAAAACAGAAGTTCTAAGCAAATTCAAACGACAAAAACTTTTTTCTCGGATGTCTGATTGTGTCTCGTAGTATATCGTGACACTCGAAATTGGAAAAAAAAGTTCTGAGCAAAATCAAACGATAATAACTTTTTACTCGGATGTCCGCTTAGGTCTCGTAATATATCTAGACGCTTGTAATTGAAAATGGAAGCTTGTAGCAAATTCAAACCACAATAACTTTTTACTTGGATGTCCGATTAAGTCCCGTATATATCGAGACGCTCGAAATTGAAAACATAAGCTCTTAGCAAATTCTAATGACAATAACTTTTTACTCGGATGTCCGATTGTGTCCCGTAGTATATCGACACACTCGAAATTTAGAATAGAAGCTCTAACCAAAATCTAATGACAATAATTTTTTTTCTCGGATGTCCGAATGAATCCCGTAAAATATCGAGACACTCGTAATTGAAAAGGGAAGCTCTTAGCAAATTCTAACGACAATAACATTTTACTCGGATGTCCGATTGAGTCTCGTAATATATCGAGACACTTGCAATTGAAAATGGAAGCTCGTAGCAAATGCAAACCACAATAACTTTTTACTCGGATGTCCGATTTTGTCCCGTAGTACATCGAGACGCTCGAAATTGAAAACGGAAGCTCGTAGCAAATTCAAACGCAATAACATTTAACTCGGATGTCCGATTGAGTGCTGTAATATATCGAGAGGCTCGAAAATGAAAACAGAAGCTCTGAGCAAATTCAAACGACAATAACTTTTTACTCGGATGTCCGATTGTGTCCTGTAGTATATCGAGACGCTCATAATTGAAAATGGAAGCGCGTAGCAAATTCAAATGATAACAAATTTTAACTCGAATGTTTGATACAGTCCTATAATATATCGAGACGCTCGAAATTCAAAGCAGAAGTTGTGAGCAAATTCAAACTACAATAAATTTTTACTCGGATGTCCGATTGAGTCCCGTAATATATCGAGATGCTCCAAATTGAAAACGAAAGCTCTTAGCAAATTCAAACAACAATAACTTTTTACTCAGATGTCCAATTGTGTCCCGTAGTATATCGAGACGCTCGAAATTGAAAATAGATGCTCTGAGCAAATTCAAACGACAATAACTTTTTTACTCAGATGTTCGATTCAGTGCTGTAATATATCGAGACGCTCAAAATTGAATACAGAAGCTCTAAGCAAATTCAAACGACAATAACGTTTACTCGGATGTTCGATTGAGTCCCATAGTATATCGTGACGCTCGAAATTGAAAATAGAAGCTCTGAGGAAATTCAAACGACTATAACTTTTTACTCGGATGTCCGATTGTGTCCCGTATTATATCGTGACGCTCGAAATTGAAAACATATATCGAGACACTCGAAATTGAAAACAGAAGCTCTGAGGAAATTCAAATGACTATAACTTTTTACTCGGATGTCCGATTGTGTCCCGTAGTATATCGTGACGCTCAAAATTGAAAACATAAGGTCTGAGCAAATACAAACGACATTAACTTTTTACTCGGATGTCCGATTGAGTCCCGTATTATATCGAGATGCTCCAAATTGAAAATAGAAGCTCCTAGCAAATTCAAACAATAATAACTTTTTACTCGGATGTCCGATAGAGTCCCGTAGTATATCGAGACACTCGAAATTGAAAACAGAAGCTCTGAGCAAATTCAAACGACATTAACTTTTTTCTCGGATGTACGATTGTGTCCCTTAGTATATCTAGACGCTCGCAATTGAAAACAGAAGCTCGTAGCAAATTCAAACGACAATAACTTTTAACTCGGATGTCTGATTGAGTCCTGTAATATATCGAGACACTCGAAATTGAAAACAGAAGCTCTGAGGAAATTCAAACGACTATAACTTTTTACTCAGATGTCCGATTGTGTCCCGTAGTATATCGCGACGCTCGAAATTGAAAACATAAGGTCTGAGCAAATTCAAGCGACAATAACTTTTTACTCGGATGTCCGATTGAGTCCCGTAATATATCGAGATGCTCCAAATTGAAAATAGAAACTCCTAGCAAATTCAAACCATAATAACGTTTTACTCGGATGTCCGATTGAGTTCCGTAGTATATCGAGATGCTCGAAATTGAAAACAGAAGCTCTGAGCAAATTCAAACGACATTCACTTTTTTCTCGGATGTACAATTGTATCCCTTAGTATATGTAGACGCTCGCAATTGAAAACGGAAACTCGTTGCAAATTCAAACAACAATAACTTTTAACTCGGATGTCTGATTGAGTCTTGTAATATATCGAGACACTCGAAATTGAAAACAGAAGCTCTGAGGAAATTCAAACATCAATAACTTTTTACTCGGAAGTCCGATTGTGTCCTGTAGTATATCGTGATGCTCGAAATTGAAAACATAAGGTCTGAGCAAATTCTAACGATAATAACAATTTACTCGGATGTCCGATTGAGTCCCGTAATATATTGAGATGCTCCAAATTGAAAATAGTAGGTCCTAGCAAATTCAAAGCATAACAACTTTTTACTCGAATGTCCGATTGAGTCCCGTACTATATCGAGACGCTCGAAATTGAAAATAGATGCTCAGAGCAAATTGAAACGACAATAACATTTTACTCAGGTGTCCGATTCAGTGATGTAATATATCGAGACGCTCGAATTTGAATACAGAAGCTCTGAGCAAATTCAAACGACAATAATGTTTACTCGGATGTTCGATTGTGTCCCGTAGTATATCGTGACGCTCAAAATTGAATATAGAAGCTCTGAGCAAATTCAAACGACAATAAATTTTTTCTCGGATCTCCGATTGTGTCCCATAATATATCGAGACGCTCGCAATTGAAAACAGAAGCTCTGAGCAAATTCAAACGACATTAACTTTTAACTCGGATGTATGATTGTGTCCCTTAGTATATCTAGACGCTCGCAATTTAAAACGGAAGCTCGTAGCAAATTCAAACGACAATAAGTTTTAACTCGGATGTCTAATTGAGTCCTGTGATATATCTAGACACTCGAAATTGAAAACAGAAGCTCTGAGGAAATTCAAACGACTATAACTTTTTACTCGGATGTCCAATTGAGTCCCGTAATATATCGAGATGCTCCAAATTAAAAATAGAAGCTCCTAGCAAATTCAAACCATATTAACTTTTTACTCGGATGTCCGATTGAGTTCCGTAGTATATCGAGAGGCTCGAAATTGCAAAAACAGAAGCTCTGTGCAAATTCTAACGACATTAACTTTTTTCTCGGATGTACGATTGGGTCGCTTAGTATATCTAGACGCTCGCAATTGAAAACAGAAGCTCTGAGCAAATTCAAACGACAATAACAATTTACTCGGATGTCCGATTGAGTCCCGTAATATATCGAGATGCTCCAAATTGAAAATAGAAGCTCCTAGCAAATTCAAACCATAATAACGTTTTACTCGGATGTCCGATTGAGTTCCAATGCCAGATGTCGTACCGGATGTCACGACATCACGCTTCAGAACATGCAGATTATATTTGATAGTGTGAACAGATTAAACAAGTATATAACACAAGAGAATTGTTAACCCAGTTCGGTGCAACCTCACCTACATCTGGGGGCTACCAAGCCAGGGAGGAAATCCACTAAAATAGTGTTAGTTCGAAGATCTAACAGCCACTGTTTACAACCTTCTCACCTAACCACTACCCGTGCAATCTCTACCTAAGAGCCACTCTTAGATATGAGAACCCCTCTCACTCCCTCTCAATCACTCTCCCGTGTTTACAATTAAATCAAATACACACCAGAGATTGCTCTCTGAACAAAAGAGATCAACTCTACACACTAGAGATCAACTCTACACACACAGGTCCAACACTTGAAGTTAGGATAACATCAAGGTGGCTCACAAAACACTCAAGTCCCAAAACTCACAAAATAACTCTTCAATCCCGGACTTGGTAGAAAACTCGTGCAGCCTTCATGTTTATATAGCAGTGTGCGTATCTGGGCTGCAACAAACTTGCGCTGGATGAGATCTATCATTCTCCTGAAAAATCTGCACTTAAAGAACTAAAAGATACAGTTTGATCTTTTAGTTTTTATCTTTAATCTTTAATCCCTGAACGAACTCTTCTAGTTTGTAATTCGAACTTTAATTATCTTTTAATTCGTTCCTAAAGATAGATCATCTTATCTATTGCTAACTGCACAATAATCTGTTAAAGATATAACAGATTTATGTGTCCAGTATTTTCGGGCCAGATGTCCTGGACATTGTATCCGACATCGTGGATCCTGCAGCTTTTGTCTTGCCTTGTGCATTGTGCAGCAACTCCAGTATTTTCGGGCAGGATGTCCTGGACATTGTATCCGACATCGTGGATCCTGCAGCTTCAATTCTTCATTTGACATTTTATCTTGCCTTGTGCATTGTGCAGCCCGATCTTATACTTTGACATAACGTTGGACATCATGTGCAGCAACTCCAGCTTTCCTTTATTGTCTAAGTGCTTATGTTTTAACAAAATCTTAGCCAATCTTTTAAAACTCAGTAGAGCTAAGCACTAACAATCTCCCCCTTTGGCAAATTTTGTCTAAAACATACTTAGACACTTCCTGAGCAGGTACGAGCAGTTATGCAAGTGGGATCAGCAACTTTCATTATCAGAGTAATCAAGCACAGCGGAAATTCTGCAAGTTGCAAGTTGTTTCCAGGATGTCAAGACATCTCACGTGACATCAGCTTTCTGCTCCCCCTGTCTCCATGCTCTTACTGTAGCATCTTCTATCAGCTACTAGTAGTTACAGTAGCTTACATCAGTCATCATCAGCAGCAGCAGTCTCCCCCTCAAAATCATATACATACAACTCCCCCTCAAAATCATGAATCATGCATACATCGTATCCTACTGCCATACATCGTATCAATCATGCATAATACTACTATTGCATACATAGTATCCTACTACTCAAAATCATGCATAATACCATTAATACCATTACTCCCCCTTTTTAGACAGAATTTTACAAAAGTAGAATGCATGAACTTAAGGTGCAAATATTACAGACCAATAGCAAATCAATTGTTCAAAGGGACATGCCCCTTTAGCTAGTAAGAGCAAAAATAAAAAATAAAGGTCTGATGGTCATGGGGTGGCTTCAGAATCATCATCATCTGATTCAGTATCCTCTGCTGCATCTTCCTCTTCCTCAGCTGCTTCTTCTTCTTCCTCAGCTGCTTCACCATCTTCCTCAGCTGCTTCACCATCATCAATGCCACTGTCTGAGAGTCTTTTGATCAGGCGTTCCAGCTCCATCTTCTTCTCTGTGGTGGCTTTGATGGTTGCTTCCAGCACCTTGCATGTGTCCTTGAGTTCAGCAATCAAAGCATCCTTGGACACAGCACCTGAAGCAGCAGCTTTCCCTGATGTCGAGACAATGTCTGGGACATGTGTCCCCTCAAACAGTTTGTAATGTAGGGATAGAGGAGATTCTCTCTTCATCACAGAGTCAGTGTAGTTTAAAATATTGGGATGTTGACTCAACATAATGCCACACAATACAGTAGGGAAGGCAATGGGTAATTTGATAGCAAAAGATTCTGAATGCTTAACAGTTTGATCAAAAATATAGTTTCCAAAATTAAATTTGGACTTGGTTCCAACAGCATACAGAAATTTACCCAAACCTGTGGCAACAGTGGAAGTATGATTGGTGGGTACCCAGTTTGCAGCGCCAATCCTGTGCAGAATTGCATACTTCACACTTAGCTTCCCTGCAGAAAGCTTCCCTTTCTTTGGCCAATGCTGGACTTGTTTGGCAGTGATTTCCTTGGCAATTTGATGCTCAGAAACAGCAATATCCACCACTCCATCAGTTGGTCTGCCCAGGTATTTGTTGATCACAGCAGGGGAGAATCTAACACATTTTCCTCTGACAAATACTTTTTGATACTCATCACTCTTTCTGTTTGTTATGTCAGAGGGAATGTTGACAATGAATTCCCTGACTAGACTTTCATAGCAATCTCCCAACTTGGTGACAGTCTTCAGCAGTCCAGCAGCCGTGATGAGGTCCATGATCTCCTTGCAATCCAAGGCAGCTCTTCCCAGTTCTCTTTCCAAGGCAAGTCTGCGTTGATACACAAATTTCCACCTTTCAGCATTGCCAATGGAGTGGAATGAGATGTTGTCCAATGGTGCATCAGGGACATTTCCAGGCACCTTTTTCCCTGATGTCTTGGCCCTCTTGATGTCGGGAACATCTAGTTTGACATCATCATCAGAATCAGATGAGGAAATTTCTTTCCTCTTCTTGGAAGGGATGGCAACTTTGCTCCGTCTGGATGTGGTAGGAGTGATTGGAGTGCTCTTCTTCTGTGCCATAGTTTTGATTCGTCCAGACCTCTTAACGGGGGTTTTTCCTTTTCTGCTTTGTAGTCTTTCTGCAATGCCAGGTGCCAACTTGTTGGCAATGGGTTCCTCATCAGATTCTACCTCTTCTAGGTCAATGAGGTCACCTGGAGCAGGTTCTGGTGCCCGTGGTGCAGGGGTCTCCTCTGTGGCTTGATCCTCTTCCTCTGTTGAGTCCTCTTTACTGGGTGAAGAGAGGACTTCAGCATTTGGGGTGGAAGATGTTGGAACATCTTTCTCAGCATCAGGAACAGAAACATTTGGGGTGGACGATGTTGGAACATCTTCATCAGCATCAGGGACAGAAGCATTTTTCAGAATGTTACTCACAATACTGCGGATCTTCTTATCCATCTCTGTGTCTACTTCCCTAGGACTTGTTGCAAGGCTAGGGTTTTCAGAAATCTTCACTCCCTGTTGTCGTTTGGGAACCAGTTTTTCAGGAACAGGGGCTTGACCAGGAATCATCTGTATGGGCTGGATATTGAATTCAGGTCGTTCCTGGTTTGATGGTGCTTTGGTGGATGATGGAGATGATGGTACAGAGGGTGAACCAGGAGCTGAAGTTTCTTTTGGTGAGGTAGCCATGGAGAAGCAGAGCGTTTGGAATGATTTCGTAAATCTCTGAGAGCTGTTGGGGTATGCTGAAAACGAGATTACCACGAAAATATAAGTTTGAATGAGGAATGTAGAGGGACGTGTGAAGCAACGGTCGAATTTGTTTTGCCTCAGTAGTGAACGTGCTATTAATGTTAAGTGAGACGTTTGAGCACGTTCAGATAGCAGTAGCTGCTATAATTCCTCTAGCAGACAAATGCCCAGCTTGCCCCTCAGTTTTTCAAACTGTTTTGCATCCAATGCCTTTGTGAAAATATCTGCTATTTGTTCCTCAGTGTCAACATGCTCCAGTGTGATAATTTTATCATCAACAAGCTCTCTAATATAGTGATGTCTAATGTCAATGTGCTTGGTTCTGCTGTGTTGAACAGGATTTTTAGAAATATTAATAGCACTCATGTTGTCACAGTACAATGTCATGACATCTTGTTCGACATTGTACTCCTTCAGCATCTGCTTCATCCAAACTAGTTGTGAACAGCTGCTTCCTGCTGCAATATACTCTGCTTCAGCAGTAGATAGGGACACACAGTTTTGCTTCTTGCTGAACCATGAAATAAGATTGTTTCCCAAATAGAAACATCCACCAGAAGTGCTTTTTCTGTCATCTGCACTTCCAGCCCAATCAGCATCACAATATCCAACCAGCATTGAACCTGAACAATGACAGTACATAATCCCATAGTCACTGGTGCCATTTACATATTTCAGAATTCTCTTTACTTGATTCAAGTGACTTATCTTGGGATTGGCTTGATATCTTGCACAAACACTTACTGCATAGGTGATGTCAGGTCTGCTAGCTGTTAAATATAGTAAGCTCCCAATCATGCTTCTGTACAGACTTTGATCAACACTGATGCCAGCTTCATCCTTTGACAGCTTCAAATGAGTAGGTGCAGGTGTTCTTTTATGGCTGGCATTTTCCATCCCAAACTTCTTGACAATGTTCTTTGCATACTTGCTTTGTGAGAGGAATATGGAGTCTTCCATCTGCTTCACTTGGAGTCCCAGAAAATAAGTCAGCTCTCCAACGAGACTCATCTCAAATTCAGATTGCATCTGTTGAACAAAATGTCGAAGCATCTCATTCGAAATCCCTCCAAACACAATGTCATCAACATATATCTGTGCTATCATCAAGTTTTCAGCATCTTGTTTGACAAAGAGAGTCTTGTCAATTCCTCCCTTCCTATACCCTTGTTGAGTAAGGAACTCTGTTAGCCTTTCATACCAAGCTCTTGGAGCTTGCTTCAATCCATAGAGAGCCTTCTTGAGCCTGTATACATGATCTGGATGAGTTGGATCTACAAATCCCTTTGGCTGCTCCACATAGGCTTCTTCATTCAGGTATCCATTCAGAAACGCGCTCTTCACATCCATTTGGTACAGCTTGAATTTGAGGATGCAAGCTACACCAAGTAACAATCTGATGGACTCAAGTCTAGCAACTGGGGCGAAAGTTTCATCAAAGTCTACACCTTCAATCTGAGTGTAGCCTTGAGCAACAAGTCTGGCCTTGTTTCTGGTTATAACACCTTCTTCATTGGTTTTGTTCTTGAAGATCCACTTGGTGCCAATCACATTAGTTCCCTCGGGTCTAGGAACTAGCTCCCAGACTTCATTCCTTTTGAATTGCTCCAATTCTTCTTGCATAGCATTGATCCAGAACTCATCAGTCAGTGCCTCTTTCACATTCTTGGGCTCAATTTTGGAGACAAAGCATGAATTGGAGACAATCTCAATCTCCCTTGATCTTGTAGTGACCCCTCTGTTTGGATCTCCTATAATCAGCTCCTTGGGGTGCATCTTCTGGATTCTAATGGAGGGTCTCTTGTCAGGTTGATTGATGTTTGGTTCATCTGTAGCAGAATCAGAGTTTTCTGCCTTTTCTGCACTTTTAGCTGTATCTGCTACATTGTCTCCCGATGTTCTGACATCTTCTTCGACATCCTTCTTTCTTGCTGGAGTTAGATCATCAACAACCACATTGATGGATTCCATCACAGTTCTGGTTCTGGAATTGAATACTCTATATGCTCTGCTGTTTGTAGAGTATCCCAGGAATATTCCTGCATCACTCTTGGGATCCATCTTTCTTCTTTGCTCTCTATCTGCCAAAATGTAACATGGACTTCCAAAGATGTGGAAGTGCTTGACAGTTGGCTTCCTCCCTTTCCAGATTTCATACAGTGTGGTTGGAGTCCCTTTTCTAAGTGTGACTCTGTTGTGGAGGTAGCATGCTGTGTTCATGGCTTCAGCCCAGAGATTATAGGGAAGTTCTTTGGCATGAAGCATGACCCTAGCAGCTTCTTGTAAAGTCCTGTTTTTCCTTTCAACTATGCCATTTTGTTGTGGTGTAATAGCTGCAGAGAACTCATGAGTGATGCCTTCAGATGTGCAGTATTCAGTAAACTTGCTGTTTTCAAACTCTCTGCCATGGTCACTCCTGATTCTCTTGATGGCACAGTCTTTTTCTCTTTGAAGTCTTAGACTCAACTCCTTGAATACTTCAAAGGTGTCTGATTTTTCTCTGATAAAGTTGACCCAGGTAAATCTGGAGAAATCATCCACAACAACATAGACATACCTCTTTCCTCCAAGGCTTTCAACTTGCATAGGCCCCATCAAGTCCATGTGGAGTAGTTCCAGCACCCTAGAAGTGGTCTGATGTTGAAGCTTCTGGTGGGACATCTTGACTTGCTTTCCAATCTGACATTCACCACAGATTCTGCCTTCTTCTATTTTCAGATTGGGAATGCCTCTAACAGCACCTTTGTCAATGATTTTCTTCATGCCTCTTAAGTGCAGATGTCCAAATCTTTGATGCCATATTTTGACTTCATCTTCTTGGGAGACTAGACATGTGGAGGAGTAACTGGTTTCTTGAGGTGTCCATAGGTAACAGTTGTCCTTTGATCTGCTGCCCTTCATTAGGACTTCACTCTTCTCATTTGTCACCAAGCATTCTGACTTTGTGAAGTTTACATTGAGTCCTTCATCACACAACTGACTGATGCTGATCAAGTTCGCAGTCAGTCCCTTTACCAGCAGTACTTTGTTCAGACTAGGAAGTCCTTCATGGACTAGCTTTCCCATTCCAGTGATCTTTCCTTTAGAGCCATCTCCAAATGTCACATAGCTAGTGGAGCAAGGTTCAATGTTCACCAGGAATTCTTTAACTCCTGTCATGTGTCTGGAACAGCCGCTATCTAGGTACCAATCTTCCTTAGCTGATGCTCTAAGTGAAGTATGAACAACAAGACTAACAGTCTTGTGTTTTGGAACCCACATCATCTTCCTTCCACTGCTGCTTCTTTGAGTTCCATGATGTGGATGGCCATGTAAATGATAGCAAAAGGGCTTTATGTGACCATACTTGCCACAGTAGTGACACCTCCAATTCTTTCTTTTGCTCCTTTTCTGCTGCGTTCCATGATGTCGAGACCGATGTTGTGACATCGTGGCTCCAGTGCTGTTTTTGGCAGGAACAAATTCTGTCATGGTTGTTCTGCCAGCAGACTTATGATTAAATCCAAGTCCTCTCTGGTTTCCAACATTCTTCCCAAGCTGTAGCACCTCATCAAGCAAATCTGAGCCTTTATTCAGCATCTTTATTGACTTTGTCATGTTTTCCAGTTTAGAGTTCAGAAAGCCAATTTCTCCTTTAAGTTCAGAGATTTCCTCTTCATGTGCCTCCTTCTCAGCCTCCAGATTTGCAATGACCTTCTTCAGTTGTGCTTCTTGCTGAAGAATCTTCTCACTTTTGATGCATAGTTTTCTATAGGATATAGCAAGCTCATCAAAAGTGATTTCACTATCTGTATCACTTGAATCTTCAGCAGATTCAAATCTCCCAGTGAGTGCATTCACATCTCTGTCAGAATCACTTTCTTGTTCACTCTCTGTATCATCAGACCGACATACAGAAAGTCCTTTCCTCTGCTTCTTGAGATGAGTGGGACATTCAGCTTTGATGTGTCCATAGCCTTCACACCCACGACATTGAATTCCTTTGTTGTGACTGGGCTTTTCATCTGATTTTCTCTGGTATTCACTACCTTTCCTGATGTCGAGAGAGATGTTCCGGACATGTGGTTTCTGCCTCCTGTCCATTCTGTTCAGCACTTTGTTGAACTGTTTTCCAAGGAACACAACTGCATTAGTCAGACCTTCATCAGTGTCCAGGTCATACTCATCTTCTTCTCCTTCATCATTGGACACGAACGCCAGGTTCTTGCTCTTCTTTTCAGTCCTATCCGAGAGTCCTAGCTCAAAGGTTTGAAGGGAACCAATGAGTTCATCTACTCTCATGTTGCAAATGTCTTGGGCCTCCTCTATTGCAGTGACTTTCATGTCAAATCTCTTAGGCAAGGATCTGAGGATCTTTCTCACCAGCTTTTCATCTGTCATTCTTTCTCCCAAGGCAGTGCAAGCATTGGCAATTTCAAGAATGTTCATGTGGAAGTCATGAATACACTCATCCTCCTTCATCTTCAGATTTTCGAATTTTGTGGCCAATAGTTGCAATCTGGACATCTTCACTTTGGAGGTTCCTTCATGAGTGGTTTTCAGGATCTCCCATGCATCCTTGGCCACTGTGCATGTGTTGATCAGTCTGAAGATATTCTTGTCAACTCCATTGAATAGAGCATTCAAAGCTTTGGAGTTTCCAAGTGCCAATTCGTCTTCTTCTTTAGTCCAGTCTTCTTCTGGCTTCAATCCATCAGTGGGCTTTCCTTCTGTGTCCAGCATCTTGGGATGTTCCCAGCCTTTGATGACAGCTTTCCAGGTTCTGCTATCCAGTGATTTGAGGAAGGCCACCATCCTTGCTTTCCAGTATTCATAGTTGGTTCCATCCAGAATTGGTGGTCTGTTCACTGGTCCTCCTTCTTTCTCCATGTTCATCAGAATTTATCTCCCTAGATCCCACTCAGTGATTTCGAGTGCCCGCTCTGATACCAATTGAAATTCTGATACCAATGCCAGATGTCGTACCGGATGTCACGACATCACGCTTCAGAACATGCAGATTATATTTGATAGTGTGAACAGATTAAACAAGTATATAACACAAGAGAATTGTTAACCCAGTTCGGTGCAACCTCACCTACATCTGGGGGCTACCAAGCCAGGGAGGAAATCCACTAAAATAGTGTTAGTTCGAAGATCTAACAGCCACTGTTTACAACCTTCTCACCTAACCACTACCCGTGCAATCTCTACCTAAGAGCCACTCTTAGATATGAGAACCCCTCTCACTCCCTCTCAATCACTCTCCCGTGTTTACAATTAAATCAAATACACACCAGAGATTGCTCTCTGAACAAAAGAGATCAACTCTACACACTAGAGATCAACTCTACACACACAGGTCCAACACTTGAAGTTAGGATAACATCAAGGTGGCTCACAAAACACTCAAGTCCCAAAACTCACAAAATAACTCTTCAATCCCGGACTTGGTAGAAAACTCGTGCAGCCTTCATGTTTATATAGCAGTGTGCGTATCTGGGCTGCAACAAACTTGCGCTGGATGAGATCTATCATTCTCCTGAAAAATCTGCACTTAAAGAACTAAAAGATACAGTTTGATCTTTTAGTTTTTATCTTTAATCTTTAATCCCTGAACGAACTCTTCTAGTTTGTAATTCGAACTTTAATTATCTTTTAATTCGTTCCTAAAGATAGATCATCTTATCTGTTGCTAACTGCACAATAATCTGTTACAGATATAACAGATTTATGTGTCCAGTATTTTCGGGCCAGATGTCCTGGACATTGTATCCGACATCATGGATCCTGCAGCTTTTGTCTTGCCTTGTGCATTGTGCAGCAACTCCAGTATTTTCGGGCAGGATGTCCTGGACATTGTATCCGACATCGTGGATCCTGCAGCTTCAATTCTTCATTTGACATTTTATCTTGCCTTGTGCATTGTGCAGCCCGATCTTATACTTTGACATAACGTTGGACATCATGTGCAGCAACTCCAGCTTTCCTTCATTGTCTAAGTGCTTATGTTTTAACAAAATCTTAGCCAATCTTTTAAAACTCAGTAGAGCTAAGCACTAACACGTAGTATATCGAGATGCTCGAAATTGAAAACAGAAGCTCTGAGCAAATTCAAACGACATTAACTTTTTTCTCGGATGTACAATTGTATCCCTTAGTATATCTAGACGCTCGCAATTGAAAACGGAAGCTCGTTGCAAATTCAAAAAACAATAACTTTTAACTCGGATGTCTGATTGAGTCTTGTAATATATCGAGACACTCGAAATTGAAAACAGAAGCTCTGAGCAAATTCAAACGGCAATAACTTTTTACTCGGATGTCCGATTGTGTCCCGTAGTATATCGTGACGCTTGAAATTGAAAACATAAGGTCTGAGCAAATTCAAACGACAATAACTTTTTACTCAGATGTCCGATTGAGTCCCGTAATATATCGACATGCTCCAAATTGAAAATAGAAGCTCCTAGCAAATTCAAACCATAATAACTTTTTACTCGGATATCCGATTGATTCCCGTAGTATATCGAGACGCTCGAAATTGAAAACAGAAACTCTGAGCAAATTCAAATGACATTAACTTTTTTCTCGGATGTACGATTGTGTCCCTTAGTATATCTAGACGCTCGCAATTGAAAACAGAAGCTCGTAGCAAATATAAACGACAATAACTTTTAACTCGGATGTCTGATTGAGTCCCGTAGTATATCGAGACGCTCGAAACTGAAATCAGAAGCTCTGAGCAAATTCAAACGACATTAACTTTTTTCTCGGATATACGATTGTGTACCTTAGTATATCTAGACGCTTGAAATTGAAAACAGAAGCTCTGAGCAAATTCAAACGACATTAACTTTTTTCTCGGATGTACGATTGTGTCCCTTAGTATATGAAGACGCTCGCAATTGAAAACGGAAGCTCGTAGCACATATAAACGACAATAACTTTTAACTCGGATGTCTGATTGAGTCCCGTAGTATATCGAGACGCTCGAAATTGAAAACAGAAGCTCTGAGCAAATTCAAACGACATTAACTTTTTTCTCGGATGTACGATTGTGTCCCTTAGTATATCTAGACGCTCGCAATTGAAAACAGAAGCTCGTAGCAAATTCAAACGACAATAACTTTTAACTCGGATGTCTGATTGAGTCCCGTAGTATATCGAGACGTTTGAAATTGAAAACGGAAGCTCTGAGCAAATTCAAACGACATTAACTTTTTTCTCGGATGTACGATTGTGTCCCTTAGTATATGTAGACGCTCGCAATTGAAAACGGAAGCTCGTAGCAAATATAAACGACAATAACTTTTAACTCGAATCTCCGATTGTGTCCCGTAGTATATCGTGACGCTCAAAATTGAAAACAGAAGCTCTGAGCAAATTCAAACGACAATAAATTTTTACTCGGATTTACGATTGTGTCCCATAATATATCGAGACGCTCGAAATTGAAAACAGAAGCTCTGAGCAAATTCAAACGACATTAACCTTTTTCTCGGATGTACGATTGTGTCCCTTAGTATATCTAGACTCTCGCAATTTAAAACGGAAGCTCGTAGCAAATTCAAATGACAATAACTTTTAACTCGGATGTCTGATTGAGTCCTGTGATATATCTAGACACTCGAAATTGAAAACAGAAGCTCAAATTCAAATGACAAAAACTTTTTACTCGGATGTCCGATTGAGTCCCGTAATATATCGAGATGCTCCAAATTGAAAATAGTTGGTCCTAGCAAATTCAAACCATAATAACTTTTTACTCGGATTTTCGATTGAGTCCCGTACTATATCGAGACGCTCGAAATTGAAAACAGATTCTCTAACAAAATTCAAATGACAATAACATTTTACTCAGATGTCCGATTCAGTGCTGTAATATATCGAGACGCTCGAATTTGAATACAGAAGCTCTGAGCAAATTCAAACGACAATAACGTTTACTCGGATGTTCGATTGTGTCCTATAGTATATCGTGACGTTCAAATTTGAAAACAGAAGCTCTGAGCAAATTCAAACGACAATAAATTTTTACTCGGATGTCTGATTCAATCCAGTAATATATCGAAACGCTCGATATTGAATGTTGAAGCTCTTAGCAACTTCAACCTACAATAACTTTTTACTCGGATGTCTGATTGAGTCCCGTAGTATATCGAGACGATCGGACATGAATGCCGAAGCTCTGAGCAAATTCAAACGACAATAACTTTTTACTCGGATATCTGATTGAGTCTTGTAATATATCAAGACGCTCGAAATGGAATACTGAAGCTCTGAGCAAATTCAAACGACAATAACTTTTTACTCTGATGTCTGATTCAATCCTGTAATATATCAAAACTCTCGATATTGAATGTTGAAGCTCCTACCAAATTCAAACCATAATAACTTTTTACTCGGATATCCGATTGAGTCCCGTAGTATATCGAGACGCTCGAAATTGAAAAAGAAGCTCTGAGCAAATTTAAACGACATTAACTTTTTTCTCGGATGTACGATTGTGTCCCTTAGTATATCTAGACGCTCGCAATTTAAAACGCAAGCTCGTAGCAAATTCAAACGACTATAACTTTTTACTCGGATGCCCGATTGTGTCCCGTAGTATATCGTGACGCTCGAAATTGAAAACATAAGGTCTGAGCAAATTCAAACGACCATAACTTTTTACTCGGATGTCCGATTGAGTCCCGTAATATATCGAGATGCTCCAAATTGAAAATAGAAGCTCCTAGCAAATTCAAACCATAATAACTTTTACTCGGATGTCCGATGAGTCCCGTAGTATTCGAGACGCTCAAAAATTGAAAACAGAAGCTCTGAGCAAATTCAAACGACTTTAAACTTTTTACTCGGATGTACGATTGTGTCCCTTAGTATATCTAGACGCTCGCAATTGAAAACAGAAGCTCGTAGCAAATTCAAACCATAATAACTTTTAGCTCGGATGTCTGATTGAGTCCCGTAGTATATCGAGACGCTCGAAATTGAAAACAGAAGCTCTGAGCAAATTCAAACGACATTAACTTTTTTCTCGGAAGTACGATTGTGTCCCTTAGTATATCTAGACGCTCGCAATTGAAAACGGAAGCTTGTAGCAAATTCAAACGACAATTACTTTTAACTCGGATGTCTTATTGAGTCCCGTAGTATATCTAGACGCTCGCAATTGAAAACATAAGGTCTAAGCAAATTCAAACGACAATAACATTTTACTCGGATGTCTGATTGAGTCCTGTAATATATCGAGACACTCGAAATTGAAAACAGAAGCTCTGAGGAAATTCAAACGATTATAACTTTTTACTCGGATGTCCGATTGTATCCCGTAGTATATCGTGACGCTCGAAATTGAAAATAGAAGCTCCTACCATATTCAAACCATAATAACTTTTTACTCGGATATCCGATTGAGTCCCGTAGTATATCGAGACGCTCGAAATTGAAAATAGAAGCTCTGAGCAAATTCAAACGAGATTAACTTTTTTCTCGGATGTACGATTGTGTCCCTTAGTATATCTAGACGCTCGCGATTGAAGACAGGAAGCTCGTAGCTAATTCAAGCGACTATAACTCTTAACTCGGCACGTCCGATTGAGTCCCGTAGTATATCGCAGATGCTCGAAATTGTCGACAGAAGCTCTGAGCAAACTCAAACGACATTATCTTTTTTCTCGGATGTCCGATTGAGTCCCCGTAATATATCGAGATGCTCCAAATTGAAAATAGTAGGTCCTACGCTCATTCAAACCATAATAACTTTTTACTCGGATGTCCGATTGAGTCCCGTACTATATCGAGACGCTCGAAATTGAATACAGAAGCTCTGAGCAAATTCAAACGACATTAACTTTTTTCTCGGATGTACGATTGTGTCCCATAGTATATCTAGACGCTCGCAATTGAAAACGGAAGCTCGTATCAAATTCAAACGACAATAACTTTTAACTCGGATGTCCGATTGAGTCCTATATTATATCGAGACACTAGAAATTGAAAACAGAAGCTCTAAGGAAATTCAACCGACTATAACTTTTTACTCGGATGTCCGATTGGGTCCCGTAGTATATCGTGACGCTCGAAATTGAAAATAGAAGCTCTGAGCAAATTCAAACGACTATAACTTTTTACTCGGATGCCCGATTGTGTCCCGTAGTATATCGTGACGCTCGAAATTGAAAACATAAGGTCTGAGCAAATTCAAACGACCATAACTTTTTACTCGGATGTCCGATTGAGTCCCGTAATATATCGAGATGCTCCAAATTGAAAATAGAAGCTCCTAGCAAATTCAAACCATAATAACTTTTTACCCGGATGTCCGATTGAGTCCCGTAGTATTTCGAGACGCTCAAAATTGAAAACAGAAGCTCTGAGCAAATTCAAACGACTTTAACTTTTTACTCGGATGTACGATTGTGTCCCTTAGTATATCTAGACGCTCGCAATTGAAAACAGAGCTCGTAGCAAATTCAAACGACATTACTTTTACTCGGATGTCTGATTGAGTCCCGTAGTATATCATGACGCTTGAAATTGAAAACAGAAGCTCTGAGCATATTCAAACGACATTAACTTTTTTCTCGGATGTACGATTGTGTCCCTTGTATATGTAGACGCTCGCAATTGAAAACGGAAACTCGTAGCAAATTCAAACGACAATAACTTTTAACTCGGATTCTGATTGAGTCCCGTAGTATATCGAGACACTCGAAATTGAAAACAGAAGCTCTGAGGAAATTCAAACGACGATAACTTTTTACTCGGATGTCCGATTGTGTCCCGTAGTATATCGTGACGCTTGAAATTGAAAACATAATGTCTGAGCAAATTCAAACGACATTAACCTTTTTCTTGGATGTACGATTGTGTCCCTTAGTATATCTAGACGCTCGCAATTTAAAACGGAAGCTCGTAGCAAATTCAAACGACAATAACTTTTAACTCGGATGTCTGATTGAGTCCTGTGATATATCTAGACACTCGAAATTGAAAACAGAAGCTCTGAGGAAATTCAAATGACTATAACTTTTTACTCGGATGTCCGATTGAGTCCCGTAATATATCGAAATGCTCCAAATTGAAAATAGAAGCTCCTAGCAAATTCAAACCATAATAACTTTTTACCCGGATGTCCGATTGAGTCCCGTAGTATTTCGAGACGCTCGAAATAGAAAACAGAAGCTCTGAGCAAATTCAAACGACTTTA